>NW_027274651.1:0-88860 GCF_030028105.1 Mobula birostris | reverse complement strand
TCAGGGCATGAGTTTCAGGACATGGGTTTCAGGGAATGTGATTCAGGACATGAGTTTCAGGGCATGGGTTTCAGGTCTGTGGTTTCAGGGCTTGAGGTTCAGGGCTGCAGTTTCAGGGCAGGAGTTTCATGCCAGGAGTTTCAGGGCATGAGTTTCAGGGCAGGAGATTCAGGGCAGGAGTTTCAGTGCAGGAGTTTCATAGCATGAGATTCCGGGCATCAGATTCAGGGCATGAGTTTCAGGGCATGAGATTCAGGACAGCAGTTTCAAGGCATTAGATTCAGGGCATGAATTTCAGTGCATGAGTTTGAGGGCAGGAGTTTCAGGCCATGTAATTCAGGGCGTGAGTTTCAGGATATGAGATTCATGGCATGAGTTTCAGGGCAGGAGTTTCAGGGCATGAGATTCAGGGCATGTGTTTCAGGGCATGAGATTCAGGACAGGAGTTTCAAGGCATGAGATTCAGGGCATGAGTTTCAGTGCATGAGTTTGAGGGCAGGAGTTTCAGGGCTTGAGATTCAGGGCATGAGTTTCAGGGCAGGTGATTCAGGGCAGGAGTTTTAGGGCATGAGTTTCTGGGCAGGAGATTCAGGACAGGAGTTTCATAGCAGGTGTTTCAGAGCATGAGATTCAGGGCATGAGATTCAGGGCATGAGTTTCAGGGCAGGAGATTCAGGGCAGGAGTTTCAGTGCAGGAGTTTCATAGCATGAGATTCAGGGCATCAGATTCAGGGCATGAGTTTCAGGCATTAGATTCAGGACAGGAGTTTCAAGGTATGAGATTCAGGGCATGAGTTTCAGTGCATGAGTTTCAGTGCATGAGTTTGAGGGCAGGAGTTTCAGGGCATGTAATTCAGGGCGTGAGTTTCAGGATATGAGATTCATGGAATGAGTTTCAGGGCAGGAGTTTTAGGGCATGAGATTCAGGGCATGAGTTTCAGGGCATGAGATTCAGGACAGGAGTTTCAAGGCATGAGATTCACGGCATGAGTTTCAGGGCATGAGATTCAGGCCAGGAATTTCAGGGCATGTAATTCAGGGCATGAGTTTCTGGGCAGATGATTCAGGGCAGGAGTTTTAGTGCATGTGATTCAGGGCATGAGTTTCAGTGCATGAGTTTAAGGGCAGGAGTTTCAGGGTATGAGATTCAGAGCATGAGTTTCAGTGCATGAGATTCAGGGCTTGATTTTCAGGGCATGAGGTTCATAGCATGAGTTTCAGTGCATGAGATTCAGGGCATGAGATTCACGGCATGAGTTTCAGGGCAGGAGATTCAGGGCAGGTGTTTCAGTGCAGGAGTTTCAGCGCATGAGTTTTAGGGCACGTGTTTGAATGCAGGAGTTTCAGTGCATGAGTTTGAGGGCAGGAGTTTCAGGGCATGTAATTCAGGGCGTGAGTTTCAGGATATGAGATTCATGGAATGAGTTTCAGGGCAGGAGTTTCAGGGCATGAGATTCAGGGCATGAGTTTCTGGGCATGAGATTCAGGACAGGAGTTTCAAGGCATGAGATTCACGGCATGAGTTTCAGAGCATTAGTTTGAGGGCAGGAATTTCAGGGCATGAGATTCAGGGCATGAGTTTCAGGGCATGAGATTCAGGCCAGGAATTTCAGGGCATGTAATTCAGGGCATGAGTTTCTGGGCAGATGATTCAGGGCAGGAGTTTTAGGGCAGGAGTTTCAGGGTATGAGATTCAGGGCAAGAGTTTCAGTGCATGAGATTCAGGGCTTGAGTTTCAGGGCATGAGGTTCATAGCATGAGTTTCAGTGCATGAGATTCAGGGCATGAGATTCACGGCATGAGTTTCAGGGCAGGAGATTCAGGGCAGGTGTTTCAGTGCAGGAGTTTCAGGGCATGAGTTTTAGGGCACGTGTTTGAATGCAGGAGTTTCAGGGCATGAGATTCAGGGCATGAGTTTCAGGGCAGGTGATTCAGGGCAGGAGTTTCAGGACATGAGATTCAGGGCATGAGTTTCAAGGCAGGAGATTCAGGACAGGAGTTTCACAGCAGGTGTTTCAGAGCATGAGATACAGGGCATGAGATTCAGGGCATGAGTTTCAGGGCAGGAGATTCAGGGCAGGAGTTTCAGTGCAGGAGTGTCATAGCATGAGATTCAGGGCATCAGATTCAGGGCAGGAGTTTCAGGGCATGTAATTCAGGGTGTGAGTTTCAGGGCATGAGATTCAGGGCATGAGTTTCAGGGCATGAGATTCAGGACAGGAGTTTCAAGGAATGAGATTCAGGGCATGAGTTTCAGTGCATGAGTTTGAGGGCAGGAATTTCAGGGCTTGAGATTCAGGACATGAGTTTCAGGGCATGAAATTCAGGGCATCAGTTTCTGGGCAGATGTTTCAGGGCAGGAGTTTTTAGGGCATGTGATTCAGGGCATGAGTTTCAGTGCATGAGTTTCAGGGCAGGAGTTTCAGGGTATGAGATTTAGGGCATGAGTTTCAGTGCATGAGATTCAGGGCTTGAGTTTCAGGCATGAGATTCTGGGCATGAGTTTCAGGACATGAGTTTCAGGGAATGATATTCAGGGCATGAGTATCAGTGCATGAGTTTGAGGGCAGGAGTTTCAGGGCATGAGATTCAGGGCATGAGTTTCAGGGCATGAGATTCAGGGCAGGAATTTCAGGGCATGTAATTCGGGGCATGAGTTGCTGGGCAGATGATTCAGGGCAGGAGTTTTTGAGCATGTGATTCAGGGCTTGAGTTTCAGTGCATGAGATTCAGGGCAGGAGTTTCAGGGTATGAGATTTAGGGCATGAGTTTCAGTGCATGAGATTCAGGGCTTGAGTTTCAGGGAATGAGATTCAGGACATGAGTTTCAGGGCATGGGTTTCAGGTCTGTGGTTTCAGGGCTTGATTCAGGGCAGGAGATTCAGGGCAGGAGTTTCAGTGCAGGAGTTTCATAGCATGAGATTCCGGGCATCAGATTCAGGGCATGAGTTTCAGGGCATGAGATTCAGGACAGCAGTTTCAAGGCATCAGATTCAGGGCATGAATTTCAGTGCATGAGTTTCAGTGCATGAGTTTGAGGGCAGGAGTTTCAGGGCATGAGATTCAGGGCATGAGTTTCAGGGCATGAGATTCAGGGCAGGAATTTCAGGGCATGTAATTCAGGGCATGAGTTGCTGGGCAGATGATTCAGGGCAGGAGTTTTTGAGCATGTGATTCAGGGCTTGAGTTTCAGTGCATGAGTTTCAGGGCAGGAGTTTCAGGGTATGAGATTTAGGGCATGAGTTTCAGTGCATGAGATTCAGGGCATGAGTTTCAGGGCAGCTGATTCAGGGCAGGAGTTTCAGGACATGAGATTCAGGGCATGAGTTTCAGGGCAGGTGTTTGAATGCAGGAGTTTCAGGGCATGAGATTCAGGGCATGAGTTTCGGCGCAGGTCATTCAGGGCAGGAGTTTCAGGACATGAGATTCAGGGCATTAGTTTCAGGGCAGGAGATTCAGGGCAGGAGTTTCAGTGCAGGAGTTTCTTAGCATGAGATTCAGGGCATCAGATTCAGGGCATGAGTTTCAGGGCATGAGATTCAGGACAGGGGTTTCAAGGTATGAGATTCAGGGCATGAGTTTCAGTGCATCAGTTTGAGGGCAGGAGTTTCAGGGCATGTAATTCAGGGCGTGAGTTTCAGGATATGAGATTGATGGCATGAGTTACAGGGCAGGAGTTTCATGGCATGAGATTCAGGGCATGAGTTTCAGGGCATGAGATTCAGGACAGGAGTTTCAAGGCATGAGATTCAGGGCATGAGTTTCAGTGCATGAGTTTGAGGGCAGAACTTTCAGTGCTTGAGATACAGGGCATGAGTTTCAGGGCTTGAGATTCAGGCCAGGAATTTCAGGGCATGTAATTCAGGGCATGAGTTTCTGGGCAGATGATTCAGGGCAGGAGTTTTAGGGCAGGAGTTTCAGGGTATGAGATTCAGGGCAAGAGTTTCAGTGTATGAGATTCAGGGCTTGAGTTTCAGGGCATGAGGTTCATAGCATGAGTTTTAGTGCATGAGATTCAGGGCATGAGATTCACGGCATGAGTTTCAGGGCAGGAGATTCAGGGCAGGTGTTTCAGTGCAGGAGTTTCAGGGCATGAGTTTTAGGGCACGTGTTTGAATGCAGTGTTTCAGGGCATGAGATTCAGGGCATGAGTTTCAGGGCAGGTGATTCAGGGCAGGAGTTTCAGGACATGAGATTCAGGGCATGAGTTTGAAGGCAGGAGATTCAGGACAGGAGTTTCACAGCAGGTGTTTCAGAGCATGAGATACAGGGCATGAGATTCAGGGCATGAGTTTCAGGGCAGGAGATTCAGGGCAGGAGTTTCAGTGCAGGAGTGTCATAGCATGAGATTCAGGGCATCAGATTCAGGGCAGGAGTTTCAGGGCATGTAATTCAGGGTGTGAGTTTCAGGGCATGAGATTCAGGGCATGAGTTTCAGGGCATGAGATTCAGGACAGGAGTTTCAAGGAATGAGATTCAGGGCATGAGTTTCAGTGCATGAGTTTTAGGGCAGGAATTTCAGGGCTTGAGATTCAGGGCATGAGTTTCAGGGCATGAAATTCAGGGCATCAGTTTCTGGGCAGATGTTTCAGGGCAGGAGTTTTAGGGCATGTGATTCAGGGCATGAGTTTCAGTGCATGAGTTTCAGGGCAGGAGTTTCAGGGTATGAGATTTAGGGCATGAGTTTCAGTGCATGAGATTCAGGGCTTGAGTTTCAGGGCATGAGATTCTGGGCATGAGTTTCAGGACATGAGTTTCAGGGAATGATATTCAGGACATGAGTTTCAGTGCATGGGTTTCAGGTCTGTGGTTTCAGGACTTGAGATTCAGGGCTGCAGTTTCAGGGCAGGAGTTTCATGCCAGGAGTTTCAGGGCATGAGATTCAGGGCATGAGTTTTAGGGCATGAGATTCAGGGCATGAGTTTCAGTGCATGAGTTTCAGTGCATGAGTTTGAGGGCAGGAGTTTCAGGGCATGTAATTCAGGGCGTGAGTTTCAGGATATGAGATTCATGGCATGAGTTTCAGGGCAGGAGTTTGTTTCAGGGCAGGAGTTTCAGGGCATGAGAGTCAGGGCATGAGTTTCAGGGCATGAGATTCAGGACAGGAGTTTCAAGGCATGAGATTCAGGGAATGAGTTTCAGTGCATGAGTTTGAGGGCAGGAATTTCAGGGCATGAGATTCAGGGCATGAGTTTCAGGGCATGAGATTTAGGGCAGGAATTTCAGGGCATGTAATTCAGGGCATGAGTTTCTGGGCAGATGATTCAGGGCAGGAGTTTTAGGGCATGTGATTCAGGGCATGAGATTCAGTGCATGAGTTTCAGGGCAGGAGTTTCAAGGAATGAGTTTCAGGGCATGAGTATCAGTGCATGAGTTTGAGGGCAGGAGTTTCAGGGCATGAGATTCAGGGCATGAGTTTCAGGGCATGAGATTCAGGGCAGGAATTTCAGGGCATGTAATTCGGGGCATGAGTTGCTGGGCAGATGATTCAGGGCAGGAGTTTTGAGCATGTGATTCAGGGCTTGAGTTTCAGTGCATGAGATTCAGGGCAGGAGTTTCAGGGTATGAGATTTAGGGCATGAGTTTCAGTGCATGAGATTCAGGGCTTGAGTTTCAGGGAATGAGATTCAGGACCATGAGTTTCAGGGCATGGGTTCAGGTCTGTGGTTTCAGGGCTTGAGATTCAGGGCAGGAGATTCAGGCAGGAGTTTTCAGTGCAGGAGTTTCACAGCATGAGATTCCGGCATCAGATTCAGGGCATGAGTTTCAGGGCATGAGATTCAGGACAGCAGTTTCAAGGCATCAGATTCAGGCATGAATTTCAGTGCATGAGTTTCAGTGCATGAGTTTGAGGGCAGGAGTTTCAGGGCATGAGATTCAGGGCATGAGTTTCAGGGCATGAGATTCAGGGCAGGAATTCAGGGCATGTAATTCAGGGCATGAGTTGCTGGGCAGATGATTCAGGCAGGAGTTTTTGAGCATGTGATTCAGGGCTTGAGTTTCAGTGCATGAGTTTCAGGGCAGGAGTTCAGGGTATGAGATTTAGGGCATGAGTTTCAGTGCATGAGATTCAGGGCATGAGTTTCAGGGCAGCTGATTCAGGGCAGGAGTTTCAGGACATGAGATTCAGGACATGAGTTTCAGGGCACGTGTTTGAATGCAGGAGTTTCAGGGCATGAGATTCAGGGCATGAGTTTCGGCGCAGGTCATTCAGGGCAGGAGTTTCAGGACAAGAGATCAGGAATTAGTTTCAGGGCAGGAGATTCAGGGCAGGAGTTTCAGTGCAGGAGTTTCTTAGCATGAGATTCAGGGCATCAGATTCAGGGCATGAGTTTCAGGGCATGAGATTCAGGACAGGGGTTTCAAGGTATGAGATTCAGGGCATGAGTTTCAGTGCATGAGTTTCAGTGCATCAGTTGAGGGCAGGAGTTTCAGGGCATGTAATTCAGGGCGTGAGTTTCAGGATATGAGATTGATGGCATGAGTTACAGAGCAGGAGTTTCAGGGCATGAGATTCAGGGCATGAGTTTCAGGGCATGAGATTCAGGACAGGAGTTTCAAGGCATGAGATTCAGGGCATGAGTTTCAGTGCATGAGTTTGAGGGCAGAACTTTCAGTGCTTGAGATACAGGGCATGAGTTTCAGGGCTTGAGATTCAGGGCAGGAATTTCAGTGCATGTAATTCAGGGCATGAGTTTCTGGGCAGATGATTCAGCGCAGGAGTTTTAGGGCATGTGATTCAGGGCATGAGTTTCAGTGCATGAGTTTCAGGGCAGGAGTTTCCGGGTATGAGATTTAGGGCATGAGTATCAGTGCATGAGTTTGAGGGCAGGAGTTTCAGGGCATGAGATTTCAGGGCATGAGTTTCAGGGCATGAGATTCAGGCAGGAATTTCAGGGCATGTAACTCAGGGCATGAGTTGCTGGGCAGATGATTCAGGGCAGGAGTTTTTGAGCATGTGATTCAGGGCTTGAGTTTCAGTGCATGAGTTTCAGGGCAGGAGTTTCAGGGTATGAGATTTAGGGCATGAGTTTCAGTGCATGGGTTACAGGTCTGTGGTTTCAGGGCTTGAGATTCAGGGCTGCAGTTTCAGGGCAGGAGTTTCATGCCAGGAGTTTCAGGGCATGAGATTCAGGGCATGAGTTTCAGGGCAGGAGTTTCAGGGCATGTAATTCAGGGCGTGAGTTTCAGGATATGAGATTCAGGGCATGAGTTTCAGGGCAGGAGTTTCAGGGCATGAGATTCAGGGCATGAGTTTCAGGGCATGAGATTCAGGACAGGAGTTTCAAGGCATGAGATTCAGGAATGAGTTTCAGTGCATGAGTTTGAGGGCAGGAGTTTCAGGGCATGAGATTCAGGGCATGAGTTTCAGGCATGAGATTCAGGGCAGGAATTTCAGGGCATGTAATTCAGGGCATGAGTTGCTGGCAGATAATTCAGGGCAGGAGTTTTTGAGCATGTGATTCAGGGCTTGAGTTTCAGTGCATGAGTTTCAGGGCAGGAGTTTCAGGGTATGAGATTTAGGGCATGAGTTTCAGTGCATGAGATTCAGGCTTGAGTTTCAGGGAATGAGATTCAGGACATGAGTTTCAAGGCATGGGTTTCAGGTCTGTGGTCTCAGGGCTTGAGATTCAGGGCTGCAGTTTCAGGGCAGGAGTTTCATGCCAGGAGATTCAGGGCATGAGTTTCAGGGCAGGAGATTCAGGGCAGGAGTTTCAGACAATGAGATTCAGGGTAGGAATTTCAGGGCATGTAATTCAGGGCATGAGTTTCTGGGCAGATGATTCAGGGCAGGAGTTTTAGGGCATGTGATTTAGGGCATGAGTTCAGTGCATGAGATTCAGGGCTTGAGTTTCAGGGCATGAGATTCAGGGCATGAGTTTCAGGACATGAGTTTCTAGGGAATGAGATTCAGGACATGAGTTTCAGGGCATGGGTTTCAGGTCTGTGGTTTTAGGGCTTGAGATTCAGGGCTGCACTTTCAGGGCAGGAGTTTCATGCCAGGAGTTTCAGGCATGAGTGTCAGGCAGGAGATTCAGGGCAGGAGTTTCAGTGCAGGAGTTTCATAGCATGAGATTCCGGGCATCAGATTCAGGGCATGAGTTTCAGGGCATGAGATTCAGGGCATGAGATTCAGGGCATGAGTTTCAGGACATGAGATTCAGGGCAGGAATTTCAGGGCATGTAATTCAGGGCATGAGTTGCTGGGCAGATGATTCAGGGCAGGGGTTTTTGAGCATGAGATTCAGGGCTTGAGTTTCAGGGAATGAGATTCAGGACATGAGTTTCAGGGCATGGGTTTCAGGGCTGTGGTTTCAGGGCTTGAGATTCAGGGCTGCAGTTTCAGGGCAGGAGTTTCTTGCCAGGAGTTTCAGGGCATGAGTTTCAGGGCAGGAGATTCAGGGCAGGAGTTTCAGTGCAGGAGTTTCATAGCATGAGATTCGGGCATCAGATTCAGGGCATGAGTTTCAGGGCATGAGATTCAGTACAGCAGTTTCAAGGCTTGAGATTCAGGGCATGAATTTCAGTGCATGAGTTTCAGTGCATGAGTTTGAGAGCAGGAGTTTCAGGCATGTAATTCAGGGCGTGAGTTTCAGGATATGAGATTCATGGAATGAGTTTCAGGGCAGGAGTTTCAGGGCATGAGATTCAGGGCATGAGTTCAGGCATGAGATTACAGGACAGGAGTTTCAAGGCATGAGATTCACGGCATGATTTTCAGTGCATGAGTTTGAGGGCAGGAATTTCAGGGCATGAGATTCAGGGCATGAGTTTCAGGGTATGAGATTCATGGCATGAGTTACAGGGCAGGAGTTTCAGGGCATGAGATTCAGGGCATGAGTTTCAGGGCATGAGATTCGCTACAGGAGTTTCAAGGCATGAGATTCAGGGCATGAGCTTCAGTGCATGAGTTTGAGGGCAGGAATTTCAGGGCTTGAGATTCAGGGCATGAGTTTCAGGGCATGAGATTCAGGGCAGGAATTTCAGGCATGTAATTCAGGGCATGAGTTTCAGGACATGGGTTTCAGGGAATGTGATTCAGGACATGAGTTTCAGGGCATGGGTTTCAGGTCTGTGGTTTCAGGGCTTGAGGTTCAGGGCTGCAGTTTCAGGGCAGGAGTTTCATGCCAGGAGTTTCAGGGCATGAGTTTCAGGGCAGGAGATTCAGGGCAGGAGTTTCAGTGCAGGAGTTTCATAGCATGAGATTCCGGGCATCAGATTCAGGGCATGAGTTTCAGGGCATGAGGATTCAGGACAGCAGTTTCAAGGCATTAGATTCAGGGCATGAATTTCAGTGCATGAGTTTGAAGGGCAGGAGTTTCAGGCCATGTAATTCAGGGCGTGAGTTTCAGGATATGAGATTCATGGCATGAGTTTCAGGGCAGGAGTTTCAGGGCATGAGATTCAGGGCATGTGTTTCAGGGCATGAGATTCAGGACAGGAGTTTCAAGGCATGAGATTCAGGGCATGAGTTTCAGTGCATGAGTTTGAGGGCAGGAGTTTCAGGGCTTGAGATTCAGGGCATGAGTTTCAGGGCAGGTGATTCAGGGCAGGAGTTTTAGGGCATGAGTTTCTGGGCAGGAGATTCAGGACAGGAGTTTCATAGCAGGTGTTTCAGAGCATGAGATTCAGGGCATGAGATTCAGGGCATGAGTTTCAGGGCAGGAGATTCAGGGCAGGAGTTTCAGTGCAGGAGTTTCATAGCATGAGATTCAGGGCATCAGATTCAGGGCATGAGTTTCAGGCATTAGATTCAGGACAGGAGTTTCAAGGTATGAGATTCAGGGCATGAGTTTCAGTGCATGAGTTTCAGTGCATGAGTTTGAGGGCAGGAGTTTCAGGGCATGTAATTCAGGGCGTGAGTTTCAGGATATGAGATTCATGGAATGAGTTTCAGGGCAGGAGTTTTAGGGCATGAGATTCAGGGCATGAGTTTCAGGGCATGAGATTCAGGACAGGAGTTTCAAGGCATGAGATTCACGGCATGAGTTTCAGGGCATGAGATTCAGGCCAGGAATTTCAGGGCATGTAATTCAGGGCATGAGTTTCTGGGCAGATGATTCAGGGCAGGAGTTTTAGTGCATGTGATTCAGGGCATGAGTTTCAGTGCATGAGTTTAAGGGCAGGAGTTTCAGGGTATGAGATTCAGAGCATGAGTTTCAGTGCATGAGATTCAGGGCTTGATTTTCAGGGCATGAGGTTCATAGCATGAGTTTCAGTGCATGAGATTCAGGGCATGAGATTCACGGCATGAGTTTCAGGGCAGGAGATTCAGGGCAGGTGTTTCAGTGCAGGAGTTTCAGCGCATGAGTTTTAGGGCACGTGTTTGAATGCAGGAGTTTCAGTGCATGAGTTTGAGGGCAGGAGTTTCAGGGCATGTAATTCAGGGCGTGAGTTTCAGGATATGAGATTCATGGAATGAGTTTCAGGGCAGGAGTTTCAGGGCATGAGATTCAGGGCTTGAGTTTCTGGGCATGAGATTCAGGACAGGAGTTTCAAGGCATGAGATTCACGGCATGAGTTTCAGAGCATTAGTTTGAGGGCAGGAATTTCAGGGCATGAGATTCAGGGCATGAGTTTCAGGGCATGAGATTCAGGCCAGGAATTTCAGGGCATGTAATTCAGGGCATGAGTTTCTGGGCAGATGATTCAGGGCAGGAGTTTTAGGGCAGGAGTTTCAGGGTATGAGATTCAGGGCAAGAGTTTCAGTGCATGAGATTCAGGGCTTGAGTTTCAGGGCATGAGGTTCATAGCATGAGTTTCAGTGCATGAGATTCAGGGCATGAGATTCACGGCATGAGTTTCAGGGCAGGAGATTCAGGGCAGGTGTTTCAGTGCAGGAGTTTCAGGGCATGAGTTTTAGGGCACGTGTTTGAATGCAGGAGTTTCAGGGCATGAGATTCAGGGCATGAGTTTCAGGGCAGGTGATTCAGGGCAGGAGTTTCAGTGCAGGAGTGTCATAGCATGAGATTCAGGGCATCAGATTCAGGGCAGGAGTTTCAGGGCATGTAATTCAGGGTGTGAGTTTCAGGGCATGAGATTCAGGGCATGAGTTTCAGGGCATGAGATTCAGGACAGGAGTTTCAAGGAATGAGATTCAGGGCATGAGTTTCAGTGCATGAGTTTGAGGGCAGGAATTTCAGGGCTTGAGATTCAGGACATGAGTTTCAGGGCATGAAATTCAGGGCATCAGTTTCTGGGCAGATGTTTCAGGGCAGGAGTTTTAGGGCATGTGATTCAGGGCATGAGTTTCAGTGCATGAGTTTCAGGGCAGGAGTTTCAGGGTATGAGATTTAGGGCATGAGTTTCAGTGCATGAGATTCAGGGCTTGAGTTTCAGGCATGAGATTCTGGGCATGAGTTTCAGGGCAGGAGTTTCAGGGAATGATATTCAGGGCATGAGTATCAGTGCATGAGTTTGAGGGCAGGAGTTTCAGGGCATGAGATTCAGGGCATGAGTTTCAGGGCATGAGATTCAGGGCAGGAATTTCAGGGCATGTAATTCGGGGCATGAGTTGCTGGGCAGATGATTCAGGGCAGGAGTTTTTGAGCATGTGATTCAGGGCTTGAGTTTCAGTGCATGAGATTCAGGGCAGGAGTTTCAGGGTATGAGATTTAGGGCATGAGTTTCAGTGCATGAGATTCAGGGCTTGAGTTTCAGGGAATGAGATTCAGGACATGAGTTTCAGGGCATGGGTTTCAGGTCTGTGGTTTCAGGGCTTGAGATTCAGGGCAGGAGATTCAGGGCAGGAGTTTCAGTGCAGGAGTTTCATAGCATGAGATTCCGGGCATCAGATTCAGGGCATGAGTTTCAGGGCATGAGATTCAGGACAGCAGTTTCAAGGCATCAGATTCAGGGCATGAATTTCAGTGCATGAGTTTCAGTGCATGAGTTTGAGGGCAGGAGTTTCAGGGCATGAGATTCAGGGCATGAGTTTCAGGGCATGAGATTCAGGGCAGGAATTTCAGGGCATGTAATTCAGGGCATGAGTTGCTGGGCAGATGATTCAGGGCAGGAGTTTTTGAGCATGTGATTCAGGGCTTGAGTTTCAGTGCATGAGTTTCAGGGCAGGAGTTTCAGGGTATGAGATTTAGGGCATGAGTTTCAGTGCATGAGATTCAGGGCATGAGTTTCAGGGCAGCTGATTCAGGGCAGGAGTTTCAGGACATGAGATTCAGGGCATGAGTTTCAGGGCAGGTGTTTGAATGCAGGAGTTTCAGGGCATGAGATTCAGGGCATGAGTTTCGGCGCAGGTCATTCAGGGCAGGAGTTTCAGGACATGAGATTCAGGGCATTAGTTTCAGGGCAGGAGATTCAGGGCAGGAGTTTCAGTGCAGGAGTTTCTTAGCATGAGATTCAGGGCATCAGATTCAGGGCATGAGTTTCAGGGCATGAGATTCAGGACAGGGGTTTCAAGGTATGAGATTCAGGGCATGAGTTTCAGTGCATGAGTTTCAGTGCATCAGTTTGAGGGCAGGAGTTTCAGGGCATGAGATTCAGGGCATGAGTTTCAGGGCATGAGATTCAGGACAGGAGTTTCAAGGCATGAGATTCAGGGCATGAGTTTCAGTGCATGAGTTTGCGGGCAGAACTTTCAGTGCTTGAGATACAGGGCATGAGTTTCAGGGCTTGAGATTCAGGGCAGGAATTTCAGTGCATGTAATTCAGGGCATGAGTTTCTGGGCAGATGATTCAGCGCAGGAGTTTTAGGGCATGTGATTCAGGGCATGAGTTTCAGTGCATGAGTTTCAGGGCAGGAGTTTCCGGGTATGAGATTTAGGGCATGAGTATCAGTGCATGAGTTTGAGGGCAGGAGTTTCAGGGCATGAGATTCAGGGCATGAGTTTCAGGGCATGAGATTCAGGGCAGGAATTTCAGGGCATGTAATTCAGGGCATGAGTTGCTGGGCAGATGATTCAGGGCAGGAGTTTTTGAGCATGTGATTCAGGGCTTGAGTTTCAGTGCATGAGTTTCAGGGCAGGAGTTTCAGGGTATGAGATTTAGGGCATGAGTTTCAGTGCATGGGTTACAGGTCTGTGGTTTCAGGGCTTGAGATTCAGGGCTGCAGTTTCAGGGCAGGAGTTTCATGCCAGGAGTTTCAGGGCATGAGATTCAGGGCATGAGTTTCAGGGCAGGAGTTTCAGGGCATGTAATTCAGGGCGTGAGTTTCAGGATATGAGATTCAGGGCATGAGTTTCAGGGCAGGAGTTTCAGGGCATGAGATTCAGGGCATGAGTTTCAGGGCATGAGATTCAGGACAGGAGTTTCAAGGCATGAGATTCAGGGAATGAGTTTCAGTGCATGAGTTTGAGGGCAGGAGTTTCAGGGCATGAGATTCAGGGCATGAGTTTCAGGGCATGAGATTCAGGGCAGGAATTTCAGGGCATGTAATTCAGGGCATGAGTTGCTGGGCAGATAATTCAGGGCAGGAGTTTTTGAGCATGTGATTCAGGGCTTGAGTTTCAGTGCATGAGTTTCAGGGCAGGAGTTTCAGGGTATGAGATTTAGGGCATGAGTTTCAGTGCATGAGATTCAGGGCTTGAGTTTCAGGGAATGAGATTCAGGACATGAGTTTCAAGGCATGGGTTTCAGGTCTGTGGTCTCAGGGCTTGAGATTCAGGGCTGCAGTTTCAGGGCAGGAGTTTCATGCCAGGAGATTCAGGGCATGAGTTTCAGGGCAGGAGATTCAGGGCAGGAGTTTCAGGACATGAGATTCAGGGTAGGAATTTCAGGGCATGTAATTCAGGGCATGAGTTTCTGGGCAGATGATTCAGGGCAGGAGTTTTAGGGCATGTGATTTAGGGCATGAGTTTCAGTGCATGAGATTCAGGGCTTGAGTTTCAGGGCATGAGATTCAGGGCATGAGTTTCAGGACATGAGTTTCAGGGAATGAGATTCAGGACATGAGTTTCAGGGCATGGGTTTCAGGTCTGTGGTTTTAGGGCTTGAGATTCAGGGCTGCACTTTCAGGGCAGGAGTTTCATGCCAGGAGTTTCAGGGCATGAGTGTCAGGGCAGGAGATTCAGGGCAGGAGTTTCAGTGCAGGAGTTTCATAGCATGAGATTCCGGGCATCAGATTCAGGGCATGAGTTTCAGGGCATGAGATTCAGGGCATGAGATTCAGGGCATGAGTTTCAGGACATGAGATTCAGGGCAGGAATTTCAGGGCATGTAATTCAGGGCATGAGTTGCTGGGCAGATGATTCAGGGCAGGGGTTTTTGAGCATGAGATTCAGGGCTTGAGTTTCAGGGAATGAGATTCAGGACATGAGTTTCAGGGCATGGGTTTCAGGGCTGTGGTTTCAGGGCTTGAGATTCAGGGCTGCAGTTTCAGGGCAGGAGTTTCTTGCCAGGAGTTTCAGGGCATGAGTTTCAGGGCAGGAGATTCAGGGCAGGAGTTTCAGTGCAGGAGTTTCATAGCATGAGATTCCGGGCATCAGATTCAGGGCATGAGTTTCAGGGCATGAGATTCAGTACAGCAGTTTCAAGGCTTGAGATTCAGGGCATGAATTTCAGTGCATGAGTTTCAGTGCATGAGTTTGAGAGCAGGAGTTTCAGGGCATGTAATTCAGGGCGTGAGTTTCAGGATATGAGATTCATGGAATGAGTTTCAGGGCAGGAGTTTCAGGGCATGAGATTCAGGGCATGAGTTTCAGGGCATGAGATTACAGGACAGGAGTTTCAAGGCATGAGATTCACGGCATGATTTTCAGTGCATGAGTTTGAGGGCAGGAATTTCAGGGCATGAGATTCAGGGCATGAGTTTCAGGGTATGAGATTCATGGCATGAGTTACAGGGCAGGAGTTTCAGGGCATGAGATTCAGGGCATGAGTTTCAGGGCATGAGATTCACTACAGGAGTTTCAAGGCATGAGATTCAGGGCATGAGCTTCAGTGCATGAGTTTGAGGGCAGGAATTTCAGGGCTTGAGATTCAGGGCATGAGTTTCAGGGCATGAGATTCAGGGCAGGAATTTCAGGGCATGTAATTCAGGGCATGAGTTTCAGGAGATGGGTTTCAGGGAATGTGATTCAGGACATGAGTTTCAGGGCATGGGTTTCAGGTCTGTGGTTTCAGGGCTTGAGGTTCAGGGCTGCAGTTTCAGGGCAGGAGTTTCATGCCAGGAGTTTCAGGGCATGAGTTTCAGGGCAGGAGATTCAGGGCAGGAGTTTCAGTGCAGGAGTTTCATAGCATGAGATTCCGGGCATCAGATTCAGGGCATGAGTTTCAGGGCATGAGACTCAGGACAGCAGTTTCAAGGCATTAGATTCAGGGCATGAATTTCAGTGCATGAGTTTGAGGGCAGGAGTTTCAGGCCATGTAATTCAGGGCGTGAGTTTCAGGATATGAGATTCATGGCATGAGTTTCAGGGCAGGAGTTTCAGGGCATGAGATTCAGGGCATGTGTTTCAGGGCATGAGATTCAGGACAGGAGTTTCAAGGCATGAGATTCAGGGCATGAGTTTCAGTGCATGAGTTTGAGGGCAGGAGTTTCAGGGCTTGAGATTCAGGGCATGAGTTTCAGGGCAGGTGATTCAGGGCAGGAGTTTCAGGACATGAGATTCAGGGCATGAGTTTCTGGGCAGGAGATTCAGGACAGGAGTTTCATAGCAGGTGTTTCAGAGCATGAGATTCAGGGCATGAGATTCAGGGCATGAGTTTCAGGGCAGGAGATTCAGGGCAGGAGTTTCAGTGCAGGAGTTTCATAGCATGAGATTCAGGGCATCAGATTCAGGGCATGAGTTTCAGGCATTAGATTCAGGACAGGAGTTTCAAGGTATGAGATTCAGGGCATGAGTTTCAGTGCATGAGTTTCAGTGCATGAGTTTGAGGGCAGGAGTTTCAGGGCATGTAATTCAGGGCGTGAGTTTCAGGATATGAGATTCATGGAATGAGTTTCAGGGCAGGAGTTTTAGGGCATGAGATTCAGGGCATGAGTTTCAGGGCATGAGATTCAGGACAGGAGTTTCAAGGCATGAGATTCACGGCATGAGTTTCAGGGCATGAGATTCAGGCCAGGAATTTCAGGGCATGTAATTCAGGGCATGAGTTTCTGGGCAGATGATTCAGGGCAGGAGTTTTAGTGCATGTGATTCAGGGCATGAGTTTCAGTGCATGAGTTTAAGGGCAGGAGTTTCAGGGTATGAGATTCAGAGCATGAGTTTCAGTGCATGAGATTCAGGGCTTGATTTTCAGGGCATGAGGTTCATAGCATGAGTTTCAGTGCATGAGATTCAGGGCATGAGATTCACGGCATGAGTTTCAGGGCAGGAGATTCAGGGCAGGTGTTTCAGTGCAGGAGTTTCAGCGCATGAGTTTTAGGGCACGTGTTTGAATGCAGGAGTTTCAGTGCATGAGTTTGAGGGCAGGAGTTTCAGGGCATGTAATTCAGGGCGTGAGTTTCAGGATATGAGATTCATGGAATGAGTTTCAGGGCAGGAGTTTCAGGGCATGAGATTCAGGGCATGAGTTTCTGGGCATGAGATTCAGGACAGGAGTTTCAAGGCATGAGATTCACGGCATGAGTTTCAGAGCATTAGTTTGAGGGCAGGAATTTCAGGGCATGAGATTCAGGGCATGAGTTTCAGGGCATGAGATTCAGGCCAGGAATTTCAGGGCATGTAATTCAGGGCATGAGTTTCTGGGCAGATGATTCAGGGCAGGAGTTTTAGGGCAGGAGTTTCAGGGTATGAGATTCAGGGCAAGAGTTTCAGTGCATGAGATTCAGGGCTTGAGTTTCAGGGCATGAGGTTCATAGCATGAGTTTCAGTGCATGAGATTCAGGGCATGAGATTCACGGCATGAGTTTCAGGGCAGGAGATTCAGGGCAGGTGTTTCAGTGCAGGAGTTTCAGGGCATGAGTTTTAGGGCACGTGTTTGAATGCAGGAGTTTCAGGGCATGAGATTCAGGGCATGAGTTTCAGGGCAGGTGATTCAGGGCAGGAGTTTCAGGACATGAGATTCAGGGCATGAGTTTCAAGGCAGGAGATTCAGGACAGGAGTTTCACAGCAGGTGTTTCAGAGCATGAGATACAGGGCATGAGATTCAGGGCATGAGTTTCAGGGCAGGAGATTCAGGGCAGGAGTTTCAGTGCAGGAGTGTCATAGCATGAGATTCAGGGCATCAGATTCAGGGCAGGAGTTTCAGGGCATGTAATTCAGGGTGTGAGTTTCAGGGCATGAGATTCAGGGCATGAGTTTCAGGGCATGAGATTCAGGACAGGAGTTTCAAGGAATGAGATTCAGGGCATGAGTTTCAGTGCATGAGTTTGAGGGCAGGAATTTCAGGGCTTGAGATTCAGGACATGAGTTTCAGGGCATGAAATTCAGGGCATCAGTTTCTGGGCAGATGTTTCAGGGCAGGAGTTTTAGGGCATGTGATTCAGGGCATGAGTTTCAGTGCATGAGTTTCAGGGCAGGAGTTTCAGGGTATGAGATTTAGGGCATGAGTTTCAGTGCATGAGATTCAGGGCTTGAGTTTCAGGCATGAGATTCTGGGCATGAGTTTCAGGACATGAGTTTCAGGGAATGATATTCAGGACATGAGTTTCAGTGCATGGGTTTCAGGTCTGTGGTTTCAGGACTTGAGATTCAGGGCTGCAGTTTCAGGGCAGGAGTTTCATGTCAGGAGTTTCAGGGCATGAGATTCAGGGCATGAGTTTTAGGGCATGAGATTCAGGGCATGAGTTCCAGTGCATGAGTTTCAGTGCATGAGTTTGAGGGCAGGAGTTTCAGGGCATGTAATTCAGGGTGTGAGTTTCAGGATATGAGATTCATGGCATGAGTTTCAGGGCAGGAGTTTCAGGGCATGAGAGTCAGGGCATGAGTTTCAGGGCATGAGATTCAGGACAGGAGTTTCAAGGCATGAGATTCAGGGAATGAGT
Source organism: Mobula birostris (assembly GCF_030028105.1). Lineage (NCBI taxonomy): Eukaryota > Metazoa > Chordata > Chondrichthyes > Myliobatiformes > Myliobatidae > Mobula > Mobula birostris. Next base: position 70,975 of record NW_027274651.1, on the reverse strand, counting down.
TTCAGTGCATGAGTTTGAGGGCAGGAATTTCAGGGCATGAGATTCAGGGCATGAGTTTCAGGGCATGAGATTTAGGGCAGGAATTTCAGGGCATGTAATTCAGGGCATGAGTTTCTGGGCAGATGATTCAGGGCAGGAGTTTTAGGGCATGTGATTCAGGGCATGAGATTCAGTGCATGAGTTTCAGGGCAGGAGTTTCAAGGAATGAGTTTCAGGGCATGAGTATCAGTGCATGAGTTTGAGGGCAGGAGTTTCAGGGCATGAGATTCAGGGCATGAGTTTCAGGGCATGAGATTCAGGGCAGGAATTTCAGGGCATGTAATTCGGGGCATGAGTTGCTGGGCAGATGATTCAGGGCAGGAGTTTTTGAGCATGTGATTCAGGGCTTGAGTTTCATTGCATGAGATTCAGGGCAGGAGTTTCAGGGTATGAGATTTAGGGCATGAGTTTCAGTGCATGAGATTCAGGGCTTGAGTTTCAGGGAATGAGATTCAGGACATGAGTTTCAGGGCATGGGTTTCAGGTCTGTGGTTTCAGGGCTTGAGATTCAGGGCAGGAGATTCAGGGCAGGAGTTTCAGTGCAGGAGTTTCATAGCATGAGATTCCGGGCATCAGATTCAGGGCATGAGTTTCAGGGCATGAGATTCAGGACAGCAGTTTCAAGGCATCAGATTCAGGGCATGAATTTCAGTGCATGAGTTTCAGTGCATGAGTTTGAGGGCAGGAGCTTCTGGGCATGTAATTCAGGGCGTGAGTTTCAGGATATGAGATTCATGGAATGAGTTTCAGGGCAGGAGTTTCAGGGCATGAGATTCAGGGCATGAGTTTCAGGGCATGAGATTCAGGACAGGAGTTTCAAGGCATGAGGTTCACGGCATGAGTTTCAGTGCATGAGTTTCAGGGCAGGAATTTCAGGGCATGAGATTCAGGGCATGAGTTTCAGGGCATGAGATTCAGGGCAGGTATTTCAGGGCATGTAATTCAGGGCATGAGTTTCTGGGCAGATGATTCAGGGCAGGAGTTTCAGGGCATGTGATTCAGGGCATGAGTTTCAGTGCATGAGTTTAAGGGCAGGAGTTTCAGGATATGAGATTCAGGGCATGAGTTTAAAGGCAGGAGATTCAGGACAGGAGTTTCACAGCAGGTGTTTCAGAGCATGAGATTCAGGTCATGAGATTCAGGGCATGAGTTTCAGGGCAGGAGATTCAGGGCAGGAGTTTCAGTGCAGGAGTTTCATAGCATGACATTCAGGGGATGAGATTCAGGGCATGAGTTTCAGGGCAGAAATTTCAGGGCATGAGATTCAGGGCTTGAGTTTTAGGGCAGGTGTTTGAATGCAGGAGTTTCAGGGCATGAGATTCAGGGCATGAGTTTCAGGGCAGGTGATTCAGGACAGGAGTTTCACAGCAGGAGTTTCAGAGCATGAGTTTCAGGGCAGGAGTTTCAGGACATGAGATTCAGGGCATGAGTATCAGGGCATGAGATTCAGGACAGGAGTTTCAAGGCATGAGATTAAGGGCATGAGTTTCAGAGCATGAGTATGAGGGAAGGAATTTCAGAGCATGAGATTCAGGGCGGGAATTTCAGGGCATGAATTTCTGGGCAGATGATTCAGGGCAGGAGTTTTAGGGCATGTAATTCAGGGCATGAGTTTCAGTGCATGAGTTTCAGGGCAGGAGTTTCAGGGTATGAGATTTAGGGCATGAGTTTCAGTGCATGAGATTCAGGGCTTGAGTTTCAGTGCATGAGATTCAGGGCAGGAGTTTCAGTGCAAGAGTTTCACGGCATGAGATTCAGGGCATGAGTTTCAGGACATGAGTTTCAGTGAATGAGATTCAAGACATGAGTTTCAGGGCATTGGTTTCGGGTCTGTGGTTTCAGGGCTTGAGATTCAGGGCTGCAGTTTCAGGGCAGGAGTTTCATGCCAGGAGTTTCAGGGCATGATATTCAGGGTATGAGTTTCATGGCAGGAATTTCAGGGCATGAGATTCAGGGCATGAATGTTAGGGAAGGTGTTTGAATGCAGGAGTTTCAGGGCATGAGATTCAGGGCATGAGTTTCAGGGCAGGTGATTCAGGGTAGGAGTTTCGGGACATGAGATTCGGGGCATGAGTTTCAATGCAGGAGATTCAGGACAGGAGTTTCACAGCAGGAGTTTCAGAGCATGAGATTCAGGGCATGAGATTCAGGGCATGAGTTTCAGGGCAGGAGATTCAGGGCAGGAGTTTTAGGGCATGTGATTTAGGGCATGAGTTTCAGTGCATGAGATTCAGGGCTTGAGTTTCAGGGCATGAGATTCAGGGCATGAGTTTCAGGACATGAGTTTCAGGGAATGAGATTCAGGACATGAGTTTCAGGGCATGGGTTTCAGGTCTGTCTTTTTAGGGCTTGAGATTCAGGGCTGCACTTTCAGGGCAGGAGTTTCATGCCAGGAGTTTCAGGGCATGAGTTTCAGGGCAGGAGATTCAGGGCAGGAGTTTCAGTGCAGGAGTTTCATAGCATGAGATTCCGGGCATCAGATTCAGGGCATGAGTTTCAGGGCATGAGATTCAGGGCATGAGATTCAGGGCATGAGTTTCAGGACATGAGATTCAGGGCAGGAATTTCAGGGCATGTAATTCAGGGCATGAGTTGCTGGGCAGATGATTCAGGGCAGGGGTTTTTGAGCATGAGATTCAGGGCTTGAGTTTCAGGGAATGAGATTCAGGACATGAGTTTCAGGGCATGGGTTTCAAGGCTGTGGTTTCAGGGCTTGAGATTCAGGGCTGCAGTTTCAGGGCAGGAGTTTCTTGCCAGGAGTTTCAGGGCTTGAGTTTCAGGGCAGGAGATTCAGGGCAGGAGTTTCAGTGCAGGAGTTTCATAGCATGAGATTCCGGGCATCAGATTCAGGGCATGAGTTTCAGGGCATGAGATTCAGTACAGCAGTTTCAAGGCTTGAGATTCAGGGCATGAATTTCAGTGCATGAGTTTCAGTGCATGAGTTTGAGAGCAGGAGTTTCAGGGCATGTAATTCAGGGCATGAGTTTCAGGATATGAGATTCATGGAATGAGTTTCAGGGCAAGAGTTTCAGGGCATGAGATTCAGGGCATGAGTTTCAGGGCATGAGATTACAGGACAGGAGTTTCAAGGCATGAGATTCACGGCATGATTTTCAGTGCATGAGTTTGAGGGCAGGAATTTCAGGGCATGAGATTCAGGGCATGAGTTTCAGGGTATGAGATTCATGGCATGAGTTACAGGGCAGGAGTTTCAGGGCATGAGATTCAGGGCATGAGTTTCAGGGCATGAGATTCACTACAGGAGTTTCAAGGCATGAGATTCAGGGCATGAGCTTCAGTGCATGAGTTTGAGGGCAGGAATTTCAGGGCTTGAGATTCAGGGCATGAGTTTCAGGGCATGAGATTCAGGGCAGGAGTTTCAGTGCAGGAGTTTCATAGCATGAGATTCAGGGCATCAGATTCAGGGCATGAGTTTCAGGCATTAGATTCAGGACAGGAGTTTCAAGGTATGAGATTCAGGGCATGAGTTTCAGTGCATGAGTTTCAGTGCATGAGTTTGAGGGCAGGAGTTTCAGGGCATGTAATTCAGGGCGTGAGTTTCAGGATATGAGATTCATGGAATGAGTTTCAGGGCAGGAGTTTTAGGGCATGTGATTCAGGGCATGAGTTTCAGTGCATGAGTTTCAGGGCAGGAGTTTCAGGGTATGAGATTTAGGGCATGAGTTTCAGTGCATGAGATTCAGGGCTTGAGTTTCAGGGCATGAGATTCAGGGCATGAGTTTCAGGACATGGGTTTCAGGGAATGTGATTCAGGGCATGAGTTTCAGTGCATGAGTTTAAGGGCAGGAGTTTCAGGGTATGGGATTCAGGGCATGGGTTTCAGCGCATGAGATTCAGGGCTTGAGTTTCAGGGCATTAGGTTCAGGGCATGAGTTTCAGTGCATGAGATTCAGGGCATGATATTCAGGGCATGAGTTTCAGGGCAGGAGTTTCAGTGCAGGAGTTTCAGGGCATGAGATTCAGGGCATGAGTTTCAGGGCATGAGATTCAGGACAGGAGTTTCAAGGCATGATATTCAGGGCATGAGTTTCAGTGTATGGGTTTGAGGGCAGGATTTTCAGGGCATGAGATTCAGGGCATGAGTTTCAGGGCATGAGATTCAGGGCATGAGTTTCAGTGCATGAGTTTCAGGGCAGGAGTTTCAGGGTATGAGATTTAGGGCATGAGTTTCAGTGCATGAGATTCAGGGCTTGAGTTTCAGGGCATGAGGTTCAGGGCATGAGTTTCAGTGCATGAGATTCAGGGCATGAGATTCAGGGCATGAGTTTCAGGGCAGGAGATTCAGGGCAGGTGTTTCAGTGCAGGAGTTTCAGGGCATGAGATTCAGGGCATGAGTTTCAGGGCATGAGTTTCAGGGCATGATTTTCAGTGCATGAGATTCAGGGCTTGAGTTTCAGGTCATGAGGTTCAGTGCATGAGTTTCAGTGCATGAGATTCAGGGCATCAGTTTCAGGGCAGGAGTTTCAGTGCAAGAGTTTCACGGCATGAGATTCAGGATATGAGTTTCAGGACATGAGTTTCAGGGAATGAGATTCAGGACATGAGTTTCAGGGCATGGGTTTCAGGTCTGTGGTTTCAGGGCTTGAGATTCAGGGCTGCAGTTTCAGGGCAGGAGTTTCATGCCAGGAGTTTCAGGGCATGAGATTCAGGGCATGAGTTTCAGGGCAGGAATTTCAGGACATGAGATTCAGGGCATGAGTTTTAGGGCAGGTGTTTGAATGCAGGAGTTTCAGGGCATGCGATTCAGAGCATGAGATTCAGTGCATGAGTTTCAGGGCAGGAGTTTCAAGGAATGAGTTTCAGGGCATGAGTATCAGTGCATGAGTTTGAGGGCAGGAGTTTCAGGGCATGAGATTCAGGGCATGAGTTTCAGGGCATGAGATTCAGGGCAGGAATTTCAGGGCATGTAATTCGGGGCATGAGTTGCTGGGCAGATGATTCAGGGCAGGAGTTTTTGAGCATGTGATTCAGGGCTTGAGTTTCATTGCATGAGATTGAGGGCAGGAGTTTCAGGGTATGAGATTTAGGGCATGAGTTTCAGTGCATGAGATTCAGGGCTTGAGTTTCAGGGAATGAGATTCAGGACATGAGTTTCAGGGCATGGGTTTCAGGTCTGTGGTTTCAGGGCTTGAGATTCAGGGCAGGAGATTCAGGGCAGGAGTTTCAGTGCAGGAGTTTCATAGCATGAGATTCCGGGCATCAGATTCAGGGCATGAGATTCAGGACAGCAGTTTCAAGGCATCAGATTCAGGGCATGAATTTCAGTGCATGAGTTTCAGTGCATGAGTTTGAGGGCAGGAGCTTCTGGGCATGTAATTCAGGGCGTGAGTTTCAGGATATGAGATTCATGGAATGAGTTTCAGGGCAGGAGTTTCAGGGCATGAGATTCAGGGCATGAGTTTCAGGGCATGAGATTCAGGACAGGAGTTTCAAGGCATGAGGTTCACGGCATGAGTTTCAGTGCATGAGTTTCAGGGCAGGAATTTCAGGGCATGAGATTCAGGGCATGAGTTTCAGGGCATGAGATTCAGGGCAGGTATTTCAGGGCATGTAATTCAGGGCATGAGTTTCTGGGCAGATGATTCAGGGCAGGAGTTTCAGGGCATGTGATTCAGGGCATGAGTTTCAGTGCATGAGTTTAAGGGCAGGAGTTTCAGGATATGAGATTCAGGGCATGAGTTTAAAGGCAGGAGATTCAGGACAGGAGTTTCGCAGCAGGTGTTTCAGAGCATGAGATTCAGGTCATGAGATTCAGGGCATGAGTTTCAGGGCAGGAGATTCAGGGCAGGAGTTTCAGTGCAGGAGTTTCATAGCATGACATTCAGGGGATGAGATTCAGGGCATGAGTTTCAGGGCAGAAATTTCAGGGCATGAGATTCAGGGCTTGAGTTTTAGGGCAGGTGTTTGAATGCAGGAGTTTCAGGGCATGAGATTCAGGGCATGAGTTTCAGGGCAGGTGATTCAGGACAGGAGTTTCACAGCAGGAGTTTCAGAGCATGAGTTTCAGGGCAGGAGTTTCAGGACATGAGATTCAGGGCATGAGTATCAGGGCATGAGATTCAGGACAGGAGTTTCAAGGCATGAGATTAAGGGCATGAGTTTCAGAGCATGAGTATGAGGGAAGGAATTTCAGAGCATGAGATTCAGGGCGGGAATTTCAGGGCATGTAATTCAGGGCATGAATTTCTGGGCAGATGATTCAGGGCAGGAGTTTTAGGGCATGTAATTCAGGGCATGAGTTTCAGTGCATGAGTTTCAGGGCAGGAGTTTCAGGGTATGAGATTTAGGGCATGAGTTTCAGTGCATGAGATTCAGGGCTTGAGTTTCAGTGCATGAGATTCAGGGCAGGAGTTTCAGTGCAAGAGTTTCACGGCATGAGATTCAGGGCATGAGTTTCAGGACATGAGTTTCAGTGAATGAGATTCAAGACATGAGTTTCAGGGCATTGGTTTCGGGTCTGTGGTTTCAGGGCTTGAGATTCAGGGCTGCAGTTTCAGGGCAGGAGTTTCATGCCAGGAGTTTCAGGGCATGATATTCAGGGCATGAGTTTCATGGCAGGAATTTCAGGGCATGAGATTCAGGGCATGAATGTTAGGGAAGGTGTTTGAATGCAGGAGTTTCAGGGCATGAGATTCAGGGCATGAGTTTCAATGCAGGAGATTCAGGACAGGAGTTTCACAGCAGGAGTTTCAGAGCATGAGATTCAGGGCATGAGATTCAGGGCATGAGTTTCAGGGCAGGAGATTCAGGGCAGGAGTTTTAGGGCATGTGATTTAGGGCATGAGTTTCAGTGCATGAGATTCAGGGCTTGAGTTTCAGGGCATGAGATTCAGGGCATGAGTTTCAGGACATGAGTTTCAGGGCAGGAGATTCAGGACATGAGTTTCAGGGCATGGGTTTCAGGTCTGTGGTTTTAGGGCTTGAGATTCAGGGCTGCACTTTCAGGGCAGGAGTTTCATGCCAGGAGTTTCAGGGCATGAGTTTCAGGGCAGGAGATTCAGGGCAGGAGTTTCAGTGCAGGAGTTTCATAGCATGAGATTCCGGGCATCAGATTCAGGGCATGAGTTTCAGGGCATGAGATTCAGGGCATGAGATTCAGGGCATGAGTTTCAGGACATGAGATTCAGGGCAGGAATTTCAGGGCATGTAATTCAGGGCATGAGTTGCTGGGCAGATGATTCAGGGCAGGGGTTTTTGAGCATGAGATTCAGGGCTTGAGTTTCAGGGAATGAGATTCAGGACATGAGTTGCAGGGCATGGGTTTCAAGGCTGTGGTTTCAGGGCTTGAGATTCAGGGCTGCAGTTTCAGGGCAGGAGTTTCTTGCCAGGAGTTTCAGGGCTTGAGTTTCAGGGCAGGAGAAGCAGGGCAGGAGTTTCAGTGCAGGAGTTTCATAGCATGAGATTCCGGGCATCAGATTCAGGGCATGAGTTTCAGGGCATGAGATTCAGTACAGCAGTTTCAAGGCTTGAGATTCAGGGCATGAATTTCAGTGCATGAGTTTCAGTGCATGAGTTTGAGAGCAGGAGTTTCAGGGCATGTAATTCAGGGCGTGAGTTTCAGGATATGAGATTCATGGAATGAGTTTCAGGGCAGGAGTTTCAGGGCATGAGATTCAGGGCATGAGTTTCAGGGCATGAGATTACAGGACAGGAGTTTCAAGGCATGAGATTCACGGCATGATTTTCAGTGCATGAGTTTGAGGGCAGGAATTTCAGGGCATGAGATTCAGGGCATGAGTTTCAGGGTATGAGATTCATGGCATGAGTTACAGGGCAGGAGTTTCAGGGCATGAGATTCAGGGCATGAGTTTCAGGGCATGAGATACACTACAGGAGTTTCAAGGCATGAGATTCAGGGCATGAGCTTCAGTGCATGAGTTTGAGGGCAGGAATTTCAGGGCTTGAGATTCAGGGCATGAGTTTCAGGGCATGAGATTCAGGGCAGGAATTTCAGGGCATGTAATTCAGGGCATGAGTTTCTCGGCAGATGATTCAGGGCAGGAGTTTTAGGGCATGTGATTCAGGGCATGAGTTTCAGTGCATGAGTTTCAGGGCAGGAGTTTCAGGGTATGAGATTTAGGGCATGAGTTTCAGTGCATGAGATTCAGGGCTTGAGTTTCAGGGCATGAGATTCAGGGCATGAGTTTCAGGACATGGGTTTCAGGGAATGTGATTCAGGGCATGAGTTTCAGTGCATGAGTTTAAGGGCAGGAGTTTCAGGGTATGGGATTCAGGGCATGGGTTTCAGCGCATGAGATTCAGGGCTTGAGTTTCAGGGCATTAGGTTCAGGGCATGAGTTTCAGTGCATGAGATTCAGGGCATGATATTCAGGGCATGAGTTTCAGGGCAGGAGTTTCAGTGCAGGAGTTTCAGGGCATGAGGTTCAGGGCATGAGTTTCAGGGCATGAGATTCAGGACAGGAGTTTCAAGGCATGATATTCAGGGCATGAGTTTCAGTGTATGGGTTTGAGGGCAGGATTTTCAGGGCATGAGATTCAGGGCATGAGTTTCAGGGCATGAGATTCAGGGCATGAGTTTCAGTGCATGAGTTTCAGGGCAGGAGTTTCAGGGTATGAGATTTAGGGCATGAGTTTCAGTGCATGAGATTCAGGGCTTGAGTTTCAGGGCATGAGGTTCAGGGCATGAGTTTCAGGGCAGGAGATTCAGGGCATGAGATTCAGGGCATGAGTTTCAGGGCAGGAGATTCAGGGCAGGTGTTTCAGTGCAGGAGTTTCAGGGCATGAGATTCAGGGCATGAGTTTCAGGGCATGAGTTTCAGGGCATGATTTTCAGTGCATGAGATTCAGGGCTTGAGTTTCAGGGCATGAGGTTCAGTGCATGAGTTTCAGTGCATGAGATTCAGGGCATCAGTTTCAGGGCAGGAGTTTCAGTGCAAGAGTTTCACGGCATGAGATTCAGGATATGAGTTTCAGGACATGAGTTTCAGGGAATGAGATTCAGGACATGAGTTTCAGGGCATGGGTTTCAGGTCTGTGGTTTCAGGGCTTGAGATTCAGGGCTGCAGTTTCAGGGCAGGAGTTTCATGCCAGGAGTTTCAGGGCATGAGATTCAGGGCATGAGTTTCAGGGCAGGAATTTCAGGACATGAGATTCAGGGCATGAGTTTTAGGGCAGGTGTTTGAATGCAGGAGTTTCAGGGCATGCGATTCAGAGCATGAGTTTCAGGGCTGGTGATTCAGGGCAGGAGTTTCAGGACATGAGATTCAGGGCATGAGTTTCAAGGCAGGAGATTCAGGACAGGAGTTTTACAGCAGGTCTTTCAGAGCATGAGATTCAGGGCATGAGATTCAGGGCATGAGTTTCAGGGCAGGAGATTCAGGGCAGGATTTTCAGTGCAGGAGTTTCAGGGCATGAGATTCAGGGCTTGAGTTTCAGGGCATGAGGTTCAGGGCATGAGTTTCAGGGCAGGTGATTCAGGGTAGGAGTTTCATGCCAGGAGGTTCAGGGCATGAGTTTCAGGGCAGGAGATTCAGGGCAGGAGTTTCAGTGCAGGAGTTTCATAGCATGAGATTCCGGGCATCAGATTCAGGGCATGAGTTTCAGGGCATGAGATTCAGGGCATGAGATTCAGGGCATGAGTTTCAGGACATGAGATTCAGGGCAGGAATTTCAGGGCATGTAATTCAGGGCATGAGTTGCTGGGCAGATGATTCAGGGCAGGGGTTTTTGAGCATGAGATTCAGGGCTTGAGTTTCAGGGAATGAGATTCAGGACATGAGTTGCAGGGCATGGGTTTCAAGGCTGTGGTTTCAGGGCTTGAGATTCAGGGCTGCAGTTTCAGGGCAGGAGTTTCTTGCCAGGAGTTTCAGGGCTTGAGTTTCAGGGCAGGAGAAGCAGGGCAGGAGTTTCAGTGCAGGAGTTTCATAGCATGAGATTCCGGGCATCAGATTCAGGGCATGAGTTTCAGGGCATGAGATTCAGTACAGCAGTTTCAAGGCATGAGATTCAGGGCATGAATTTCAGTGCATGAGTTTCAGTGCATGAGTTTGAGAGCAGGAGTTTCAGGGCATGTAATTCAGGGCGTGAGTTTCAGGATATGAGATTCATGGAATGAGTTTCAGGGCAGGAGTTTCAGGGCATGAGATTCAGGGCATGAGTTTCAGGGCATGAGATTACAGGACAGGAGTTTCAAGGCATGAGATTCACGGCATGATTTTCAGTGCATGAGTTTGAGGGCAGGAATTTCAGGGCATGAGATTCAGGGCATGAGTTTCAGGGTATGAGATTCATGGCATGAGTTACAGGGCAGGAGTTTCAGGGCATGAGATTCAGGGCATGAGTTTCAGGGCATGTGATTCACTACAGGAGTTTCAAGGCATGAGATTCAGGGCATGAGCTTCAGTGCATGAGTTTGAGGGCAGGAATTTCAGGGCTTGAGATTCAGGGCATGAGTTTCAGGGCATGAGATTCAGGGCAGGAATTTCAGGGCATGTAATTCAGGGCATGAGTTTCTCGGCAGATGATTCAGGGCAGGAGTTTTAGGGCATGTGATTCAGGGCATGAGTTTCAGTGCATGAGTTTCAGGGCAGGAGTTTCAGGGTATGAGATTTAGGGCATGAGTTTCAGTGCATGAGATTCAGGGCTTGAGTTTCAGGGCATGAGATTCAGGGCATGAGTTTCAGGACATGGGTTTCAGGGAATGTGATTCAGGGCATGAGTTTCAGTGCATGAGTTTAAGGGCAGGAGTTTCAGGGTATGGGATTCAGGGCATGGGTTTCAGCGCATGAGATTCAGGGCTTGAGTTTCAGGGCATTAGGTTCAGGGCATGAGTTTCAGTGCATGAGATTCAGGGCATGATATTCAGGGCATGAGTTTCAGGGCAGGAGTTTCAGTGCAGGAGTTTCAGGGCATGAGATTCAGGGCATGAGTTTCAGGGCATGAGATTCAGGACAGGAGTTTCAAGGCATGATATTCAGGGCATGAGTTTCAGTGTATGGGTTTGAGGGCAGGATTTTCAGGGCATGAGATTCAGGGCATGAGTTTCAGGGCATGAGATTCAGGGCATGAGATTCAGGGCATGAGATTCAGGGCATGAGTTTCAGGGCAGGAGATTCAGGGCAGGTGTTTCAGTGCAGGAGTTTCAGGGCATGAGATTCAGGGCATGAGATTCAGGGCATGAGTTTCAGGACAGGAGATTCAGGGCATGAGTTTCAGGGCATCAGTTTCAGGGCATGATTTTCAGTGCATGAGATTCAGGGCTTGAGTTTCAGGGCATGAGGTTCAGGGCATGAGTTTCAGTGCATGAGATTCAGGGCATCAGTTTCAGGGCAGGAGTTTCAGTGCAAGAGTTTCACGGCATGAGATTCAGGATATGAGTTTCAGGACATGAGTTTCAGGGAATGAGATTCAGGACATGAGTTTCAGGGCATGGGTTTCAGGTCTGTGGTTTCAGGGCTTGAGATTCAGGGCTGCAGTTTCAGGGCAGGAGTTTCATGCCAGGAGTTTCAGGGCATGAGATTCAGGGCATGAGTTTCAGGGCAGGAATTTCAGGACATGAGATTCAGGGCATGAGTTTTAGGGCAGGTGTTTGAATGCAGGAGTTTCAGGGCATGCGATTCAGAGCATGAGTTTCAGGGCTGGTGATTCAGGGCAGGAGTTTCAGGACATGAGATTCAGGGCATGAGTTTCAAGGCAGGAGATTCAGGACAGGAGTTTCACAGCAGGTCTTTCAGAGCATGAGATTCAGGGCATGAGATTCAGGGCATGAGTTTCAGGGCAGGAGATTCAGGGCAGGATTTTCAGTGCAGGAGTTTCAGGGCATGAGATTCAGGGCTTGAGTTTCAGGGCATGAGGTTCAGGGCATGAGTTTCAGGGCAGGTGATTCAGGGTAGGAGTTTCATGCCAGGAGGTTCAGGGCATGAGTTTCAGGGCAGGAGATTCAGGGCAGGAGTTTCAGTGCAGGAGTTTCATAGCATGAGATTCCGGGCATCAGATTCAGGGCATGAGTTTCAGGGCATGAGATTCAGGGCATGAGATTCAGGGCATGAGTTTCAGGACATGAGATTCAGGGCAGGAATTTCAGGGCATGTAATTCAGGGCATGAGTTGCTGGGCAGATGATTCAGGGCAGGGGTTTTTGAGCATGAGATTCAGGGCTTGAGTTTCAGGGAATGAGATTCAGGACATGAGTTGCAGGGCATGGGTTTCAAGGCTGTGGTTTCAGGGCTTGAGATTCAGGGCTGCAGTTTCAGGGCAGGAGTTTCTTGCCAGGAGTTTCAGGGCTTGAGTTTCAGGGCAGGAGAAGCAGGGCAGGAGTTTCAGTGCAGGAGTTTCATAGCATGAGATTCCGGGCATCAGATTCAGGGCATGAGTTTCAGGGCATGAGATTCAGTACAGCAGTTTCAAGGCTTGAGATTCAGGGCATGAATTTCAGTGCATGAGTTTCAGTGCATGAGTTTGAGAGCAGGAGTTTCAGGGCATGTAATTCAGGGCGTGAGTTTCAGGATATGAGATTCATGGAATGAGTTTCAGGGCAGGAGTTTCAGGGCATGAGATTCAGGGCATGAGTTTCAGGGCATGAGATTACAGGACAGGAGTTTCAAGGCATGAGATTCACGGCATGATTTTCAGTGCATGAGTTTGAGGGCAGGAATTTCAGGGCATGAGATTCAGGGCATGAGTTTCAGGGTATGAGATTCATGGCATGAGTTACAGGGCAGGAGTTTCAGGGCATGAGATTCAGGGCATGAGTTTCAGGGCATGAGATTCACTACAGGAGTTTCAAGGCATGAGATTCAGGGCATGAGCTTCAGTGCATGAGTTTGAGGGCAGGAATTTCAGGGCTTGAGATTCAGGGCATGAGTTTCAGGGCATGAGATTCAGGGCAGGAATTTCAGGGCATGTAATTCAGGGCATGAGTTTCTCGGCAGATGATTCAGGGCAGGAGTTTTAGGGCATGTGATTCAGGGCATGAGTTTCAGTGCATGAGTTTCAGGGCAGGAGTTTCAGGGTATGAGATTTAGGGCATGAGTTTCAGTGCATGAGATTCAGGGCTTGAGTTTCAGGGCATGAGATTCAGGGCATGAGTTTCAGGACATGGGTTTCAGGGAATGTGATTCAGGGCATGAGTTTCAGTGCATGAGTTTAAGGGCAGGAGTTTCAGGGTATGGGATTCAGGGCATGGGTTTCAGCGCATGAGATTCAGGGCTTGAGTTTCAGGGCATTAGGTTCAGGGCATGAGTTTCAGTGCATGAGATTCAGGGCATGATATTCAGGGCATGAGTTTCAGGGCAGGAGTTTCAGTGCAGGAGTTTCAGGGCATGAGATTCAGGGCATGAGTTTCAGGGCATGAGATTCAGGACAGGAGTTTCAAGGCATGATATTCAGGGCATGAGTTTCAGTGTATGGGTTTGAGGGCAGGATTTTCAGGGCATGAGATTCAGGGCATGAGTTTCAGGGCATGAGATTCAGGGCATAAGTTTCAGTGCATGAGTTTCAGGGCAGGAGTTTCAGGGTATGAGATTTAGGGCATGAGTTTCAGTGCATGAGATTCAGGGCTTGAGTTTCAGGGCATGAGGTTCAGGGCATGAGTTTCAGTGCATGAGATTCAGGGCATGAGATTCAGGGCATGAGTTTCAGGGCAGGAGATTCAGGGCAGGTGTTTCAGTGCAGGAGTTTCAGGGCATGAGATTCAGGGCATGAGTTTCAGGGCATGAGTTTCAGGGCATGATTTTCAGTGCATGAGATTCAGGGCTTGAGTTTCAGGGCATGAGGTTCAGTGCATGAGTTTCAGTGCATGAGATTCAGGGCATCAGTTTCAGGGCAGGAGTTTCAGTGCAAGAGTTTCACGGCATGAGATTCAGGATATGAGTTTCAGGACATGAGTTTCAGGGAATGAGATTCAGGACATGAGTTTCAGGGCATGGGTTTCAGGTCTGTGGTTTCAGGGCTTGAGATTCAGGGCTGCAGTTTCAGGGCAGGAATTTCAGGACATGAGATTCAGGGCATGAGTTTTAGGGCAGGTGTTTGAATGCAGGAGTTTCAGGGCATGCGATTCAGAGCATGAGTTTCAGGGCTGGTGATTCAGGGCAGGAGTTTCAGGACATGAGATTCAGGGCATGAGTTTCAAGGCAGGAGATTCAGGACAGGAGTTTCACAGCAGGTCTTTCAGAGCATGAGATTCAGGGCATGAGATTCAGGGCATGAGTTTCAGGGCAGGAGATTCAGGGCAGGATTTTCAGTGCAGGAGTTTCAGGGCATGAGATTCAGGGCTTGAGTTTCAGGGCATGAGGTTCAGGGCATGAGTTTCAGGGCAGGTGATTCAGGGTAGGAGTTTCAGGACATGAGATTCGGGGCATGAGTTTCAAGGCAGGAGATTCAGGACAGGAGTTTCACAGCAGGAGTTTCAGAGCATGAGATTCAGGGCATGAGATTCAGGGCATGAGTTTCAGGGCAGGAGATTCAGGGCAGGAGTTTTAGGGCATGTGATTTAGGGCATGAGTTTCAGTGCATGAGATTCAGGGCTTGAGTTTCAGGGCATGAGATTCAGGGCATGAGTTTCAGGACATGAGTTTCAGGGAATGAGATTCAGGACATGAGTTTCAGGGCATGGGTTTCAGGTCTGTGGTTTTAGGGCTTGAGATTCAGGGCTGCACTTTCAGGGCAGGAGTTTCATGCCAGGAGTTTCAGGGCATGAGTTTTAGGGCAGGAGATTCAGGGCAGGAGTTTCAGTGCATGAGTTTCATAGCATGAGATTCCGGGCATCAGATTCAGGGCATGAGTTTCAGGGCATGAGATTCAGGGCATGAGATTCAGGGCATGAGTTTCAGGACATGAGATTCAGGGCAGGAATTTCAGGGCATGTAATTCAGGGCATGAGTTGCTGGGCAGATGATTCAGGGCAGGGGTTTTTGAGCATGAGATTCAGGGCTTGAGTTTCAGGGAATGAGATTCAGGACATGAGTTTCAGGGCATGGGTTTCAGGGCTGTGGTTTCAGGGCTTGAGATTCAGGGCTACAGTTTCAGGGCAGGAGTTTCTTGCCAGGAGTTTCAGGGCTTGAGTTTCAGGGCAGGAGATTCAGGGCAGGAGTTTCAGTGCAGGAGTTTCATAGCATGAGATTCCGGGCATCAGATTCAGGGCATGAGTTTCAGGGCATGAGATTCAGTACAGCAGTTTCAAGGCATGAGATTCAGGGCATGAATTTCAGTGCATGAGTTTCAGTGCATGAGTTTGAGAGCAGGAGTTTCAGGGCATGTAATTCAGGGCGTGAGTTTCAGGATATGAGATTCATGGAATGAGTTTCAGGGCAGGAGTTTCAGGGCATGAGATTCAGGGCATGAGTTTCAGGGCATGAGATTACAGGACAGGAGTTTCAAGGCATGTGATTCACGGCATGATTTTCAGTGCATGAGTTTGAGGGCAGGAATTTCAGGGCATGATATTCAGGGCATGAATTTCAGGGTATGAGATTCATGGCATGAGTTACAGGGCAGGAGTTTCAGGGCATGAGATTCAGGGCATGAGTTTCAGGGCATGAGATTCACTACAGGAGTTTCAAGGCATGAGATTCAGGGCATGAGCTTCAGTGCATGAGTTTGAGGGCAGGAATTTCAGGGCTTGAGATTCAGGGCATGAGTTTCAGGGCATGAGATTCAGGGCAGGAATTTCAGGGCATGTAATTCAGGGCATGAGTTTCGCGGCAGATGATTCAGGGCAGGAGTTTTAGGGCATGTGATTCAGGGCATGAGTTTCAGTGCATGAGTTTCAGGCAGGAGTTTCAGGGTATGAGATTTAGGGCATGAGTTTCAGTGCATGAGATTCAGGGCTTGAGTTTCATGGCATGAGATTCAGGGCATGAGTTTCAGGACATGGGTTTCAGGGAATGTGATTCAGGGCATGAGTTTCAGTGCATGAGTTTAAGGGCAGGAGTTTCAGGGTATGGGATTCAGGGCATGGGTTTCAGCGCATGAGATTCAGGGCTTGAGTTTCAGGGCATTTGGTTCAGGGCATGAGTTTCAGTGCATGAGATTCAGGGCATGATATTCAGGGCATGAGTTTCAGGGCAGGAGTTTCAGTGCAGGAGTTTCAGGGCATGAGATTCAGGGCATGAGTTTCAGGGCATGAGATTCAGGACAGGAGTTTCAAGGCATGATATTCAGGGCATGAGTTTCAGTGTATGGGTTTGAGGGCAGGATTTTCAGGGCATGAGATTCAGGGCATGAGTTTCAGGGCATGAGATTCAGGGCATGAGTTTCAGTGCATGAGTTTCAGGGCAGGAGTTTCAGGGTATGAGATTTAGGGCATGAGTTTCAGTGCATGAGATTCAGGGCTTGAGCTTCAGGGCATGAGGTTCAGGGCATGAGTTTCAGTGCATGAGATTCAGGGCATGAGATTCAGGGCATGAGTTTCAGGGCAGGAGATTCAGGGCAGGTGTTTCAGTGCAGGAGTTTCAGGGCATGAGATTCAGGGCATGAGTTTCAGGACAGGAGATTCAGGGCATGAGTTTCAGGGCATGATTTTCAGTGCATGAGATTCAGGGCTTGAGTTTCAGGGCATGAGGTTCAGGGCATGAGTTTCAGTGCATGAGATTCAGGGCATCAGTTTCAGGGCAGGAGTTTCAGTGCAAGAGTTTCACGGCATGAGATTCAGGATATGAGTTTCAGGACATGAGTTTCAGGGAATGAGATTCAGGACATGAGTTTCAGGGCATGGGTTTCAGGTCTGTGGTTTCAGGGCTTGAGATTCAGGGCTGCAGTTTCAGGGCAGGAGTTTCATGCCAGGAGTTTCAGGGCATGAGATTCAGGGCATGAGTTTCAGGGCAGGAATTTCAGGACATGAGATTCAGGGCATGAGTTTTAGGGCAGGTGTTTGAATGCAGGAGTTTCAGGGCATGCGATTCAGAGCATGAGTTTCAGGGCTGGTGATTCAGGGCAGGAGTTTCAGGACATGAGATTCAGGGCATGAGTTTCAAGGCAGGAGATTCAGGACAGGAGTTTCACAGCAGGTCTTTCAGAGCATGAGATTCAGGGCATGAGATTCAGGGCAGGAATTTCAGGGCATGAGATTCAGGGCATGAGTTTCAGGGCATGAGATTTAAGGCAGGAATTTCAGTGCATGTAATTCAGGGCATGAGTTTCTGGGCAGATGATTCAGGGCAGGAGTTTTAGGGCATGCGATTCAGGGCATGAGATTCAGTGCATGAGTTTAAGGGCAGGAGTTTCAGGGTATGAGATTCAGGGCATGGGTTTCAGCGCATGAGATTCAGGGCTTGAGTTTCAGGGCATTAGGTTCAGGGCATGAGTTTCAGTGCATGAGATTCAGGGCATGAGATTCAGGGCATGAGTTTCAGGGCAGGAGTTTCAGTGCAGGAGTTTCAGGGCATGAGATTCAGGGCATGAGTTTCAGGGCATGAGATTCAGGACAGGAGTTTCAAGACATGATATTCAGGGCATCAGTTTCAGTGCATGGGTTTGAGGGCAGGATTTTCAGGGCATGAGATTCAGGGCATGAGTTTCAGGGCAGGAATTTCAGGGACATGAGATTCAGGGCATGAGTTTTAGGGCACGTGTTTGAATGCAGGAGTTTCAGGGCATGAGATTCAGGGCATGAGTTTCAGGGCATGTGATTCAGGGCAGGAGTTTCAAGACATGAGATTCAGCGCATGAGTTTCAAGACAGGCGATTCAGGACAGGGGTTTCACAGCAGGAGTTTCAGAGAATGAGATTTAGGGCATGAGATTCGGGGCATGAGTTTCAGGGCATGAGATTCAGGGCATGAGTTTCAGGGCATGAGATTCAGGACAGGAGTTTCAAGACATGATATTCAGGGCATGAGTTTCAGTGCATGGGTTTGAGGGCAGGATTTTCAGGGCATGAGATTCAGGGCATGAGTTTCAGGGCAGGAATATCAGGGACATGAGATTCAGGGCATGAGTTTTAGGGCACGTGTTTGAATGCAGGAGTTTCAGGGCATGAGATTCAGGGCATGAGTTTCAGGGCATGTGATTCAGGGCAGGAGTTTCAAGACATGAGATTCAGGGCATGAGTTTCAAGGCAGGCGATTCAGGACAGGGGTTTCACAGCAGGAGTTTCAGAGAATGAGATTCAGGGCATGAGATTCGGGGCATGAGTTTCAGGGCAGGAGATTCAGGGCAGGAGTTTCAGTGCAGGAGTTTCATAGCATGAGATTCAGGGCATCAGATTCAGGGCATGATTTTCTGGGCATGAGATTCAGGGCATGAATTTCAGTGCATGAGTTTGAGGGCAGGAGTTTCCGGGCATGTAATTCAGGGCATGAGTTTCAGGATATGAGATTCATGGAATGAGTTTCAGGGCAGGAGTTTCAGGGCATGAGATTCAGGGCATGAGTTTCAGGGCATGAGATTCAGGACAGGAGTTTCAAGGCATGAGATTCACGGCCTGAGTTTCAGTGCATGAGTTTGAGGGCAGGAATTTCAGGGCATGAGATTCAGGGCATGAGTTTCAGGGCATGAGATTCAGCACAGGAATTTCAGGGCATGTAATTCAGGGCATCAGTTTCTGGGCAGATGATTCAGGGCAGGAGTTTTAGGGCATGTGATTCAGGGCATGAGTTTCAGTGCATGAGTTTAAGGGCAGGAGTTTCAGGGTATGGGATTCAGGGCATGGGTTTCAGCGCATGAGATTCAGGGCATGAGTTTCAGGGCATTAGGTTCAGGGCATGAGTTTCAGTGCATGAGATTCAGGGCATGAGATTCAGGGCATGAGTTTCAGGGCAGGAGTTTCAGTGCAGGAGTTTCAGGGCATGAGATTCAGGGCATGAGTTTCAGGGCATGAGATTCAGGACAGGAGTTTTAAGGCATGATATTCAGGGCATGAGTTTCAGTGTATGGGTTTGAGGGCAGGATTTTCAGGGCATGAGATTCAGGGCATGAGTTTCAGGGCATGAGATTCAGGGCATGAGTTTCAGTGCATGAGTTTCAGGGCAGGAGTTTCAGGGTATGAGATTTAGGGCATGAGTTTCAGTGCATGAGATTCAGGGCTTGAGTTTCAGGGCATGAGGTTCATAGCATGAGTTTCAGTGCATGAGATTCAGGGCATGAGATTCACGGCATGAGTTTCAGGGCAGGAGATTCAGGGCAGGAGTTTCAGTGCAGGAGTGTCATAGCATGAGATTCAGGGCATCAGATTCAGGGCATGAGTTTCAGGGCATGAGATTCAGGGCATGAGTTTCAGTGCAGGAGTTTCAGGGCATGAGTTTTAGGGCACGTGTTTGAATGCAGGAGTTTCAGGGCATGAGATTCAGGGCATGAGTTTCAGGGCAGGTGATTCAGGGCAGGAGTTTCAGGACATGAGATTCAGGGCATGAGTTTCAAGGCAGGAGATTCAGGACAGGAGTTTCACAGCAGGTGTTTCAGAGCATGAGATAAAGGGCATGAGATTGAGGGCATGAGTTTCAGGGCAGGAGATTCAGGGCAGGAGTTTCAGTGCAGGAGTGTCATAGCATGAGATTCAGGGCATCAGATTCAGGGCAGGAGTTTCAGGGCATGTAATTCAGGGTGTGAGTTTCAGGGCATGAGATTCAGGGCATGAGTTTCAGGGCATGAGATTCAGGACAGGAGTTTCAAGGAATGAGATTCAGGGCATGAGTTTCAGTGCATGAGTTTGAGGGCAGGAATTTCAGGGCTTGAGATTCAGGGCATGAGTTTCAGGGCATGAAATTCAGGGCATGAGTTTCTGGGCAGATGTTTCAGGGCAGGAGTTTTAGGGCATGTGATTCAGGGCATGAGTTTCAGAGCATGAGATTCAGGGCTTGAGTTTCAGGGCATGAGATTCAGGGCATGAGTTTCAGGACATGAGTTTCAGGGAATGATATTCAGGACATGAGTTTCAGTGCATGGGTTTCAGGTCTGTGGTTTCAGGACTTGAGATTCAGGGCTGCAGTTTCAGGGCAGGAGTTTCATGCCAGGAGTTTCAGGGCATGAGATTCAGGGCATGAGTTTTAGGGCATGAGATTCAGGGCATGAGTTTCAGTGCATGAGTTTCAGTGCATGAGTTTGAGGGCAGGAGTTTCAGGGCATGTAATTCAGGGTGTGAGTTTCAGGATATGAGATTCATGGCATGAGTTTCAGGGCAGGAGTTCCAGGGCATGAGAGTCAGGGCATGAGTTTCAGGGCATGAGATTCAGGACAGGAGTTTCAAGGCATGAGATTCAGGGAATGAGTTTCAGTGCATGAGTTTGAGGGCAGGAATTTCAGGGCATGAGATTCAGGGCATGAGTTTCAGGGCATGATATTTAGGGCAGGAATTTCAGGGCATGTAATTCAGGGCATGAGTTTCTGGGCAGATGATTCAGGGCAGGAGTTTTAGGGCATGTGATTCAGGGCATGAGATTCAGTGCATGAGTGTCAGGGCAGGAGTTTCAAGGAATGAGTTTCAGGGCATGAGTATCAGTGCATGAGTTTGAGGGCAGGTGTTTCAGGGCATGAGATTCAGGGCATGAGTTTCAGGGCATGAGATTCAGGGCAGGAATTTCAGGGCATGTAATTCGGGGCATGAGTTGCTGGGCAGATGATTCAGGGCAGGAGTTTTTGAGCATGTGATTCAGGGCTTGAGTTTCAGTGCATGAGATTCAGGGCAGGAGTTTCAGGGTATGAGATTTAGGGCATGAGTTTCAGTGCATGAGATTCAGGGCTTGAGTTTCAGGGAATGAGATTCAGGACATGAGTTTCAGGGCATGGGTTTCAGGTCTGTGGTTTCAGGGCTTGAGATTCAGGGCAGGAGATTCAGGGCAGGAGTTTCAGTGCAGGAGTTTCATAGCATGAGATTCCGGGCATCAGATTCAGGGCATGAGTTTCAGGGCATGAGATTCAGGACAGCAGTTTCAAGGCATCAGATTCAGGGCATGAATTTCAGTGCATGAGTTTCAGTGCATGAGTTTGAGGGCAGGAGCTTCTGGGCATGTAATTCAGGGCGTGAGTTTCAGGATATGAGATTCATGGAATGAGTTTCAGGGCAGGAGTTTCAGGGCATGAGATTCAGGGCATGAGTTTCAGGGCATGAGATTCAGGACAGGAGTTTCAAGGCATGAGGTTCACGGCATGAGTTTCAGTGCATGAGTTTCAGGGCAGGAATTTCAGGGCATGAGATTCAGGGCATGAGTTTCAGGGCATGAGATTCAGGGCAGGTATTTCAGGGCATGTAATTCAGGGCATGAGTTTCTGGGCAGATGATTCAGGGCAGGAGTTTCAGGGCATGTGATTCAGGGCATGAGTTTCAGTGCATGAGTATAAGGGCAGGAGTTTCAGGGTATGAGATTCAGGGCATGAGTTTAAAGGCAGGAGATTCAGGACAGGAGTTTCACAGCAGGTGTTTCAGAGCATGAGATTCAGGTCATGAGATTCAGGGCATGAGTTTCAGGGCAGGAGATTCAGGGCAGGAGTTTCAGTGCAGGAGTTTCAGGGCATGAGATTCAGGGCATGAGTTTCAGGGCATGAGATTCAGGACAGGAGTTTTAAGGCATGATATTCAGGGCATGAGTTTCAGGGCTGCAGTTTCAGGGCAGGAGTTTCATGCCAGGAGTTTCAGGGCATGAGATTCAGGGCATGAGTTTTAGGGCATGAGATTCAGGGCATGAGTTTCAGTGCATGAGTTTCAGTGCATGAGTTTGAGGGCAGGAGTTTCAGGGCATGTAATTCAGGGTGTGAGTTTCAGGATATGAGATTCATGGCATGAGTTTCAGGGCAGGAGTTCCAGGGCATGAGAGTCAGGGCATGAGTTTCAGGGCATGAGATTCAGGACAGGAGTTTCAAGGCATGAGATTCAGGGAATGAGTTTCAGTGCATGAGTTTGAGGGCAGGAATTTCAGGGCATGAGATTCAGGGCATGAGTTTCAGGGCATGATATTTAGGGCAGGAATTTCAGGGCATGTAATTCAGGGCATGAGTTTCTGGGCAGATGATTCAGGGCAGGAGTTTTAGGGCATGTGATTCAGGGCATGAGATTCAGTGCATGAGTGTCAGGGCAGGAGTTTCAAGGAATGAGTTTCAGGGCATGAGTATCAGTGCATGAGTTTGAGGGCAGGTGTTTCAGGGCATGAGATTCAGGGCATGAGTTTCAGGGCATGAGATTCAGGGCAGGAATTTCAGGGCATGTAATTCGGGGCATGAGTTGCTGGGCAGATGATTCAGGGCAGGAGTTTTTGAGCATGTGATTCAGGGCTTGAGTTTCAGTGCATGAGATTCAGGGCAGGAGTTTCAGGGTATGAGATTTAGGGCATGAGTTTCAGTGCATGAGATTCAGGGCTTGAGTTTCAGGGAATGAGATTCAGGACATGAGTTTCAGGGCATGGGTTTCAGGTCTGTGGTTTCAGGGCTTGAGATTCAGGGCAGGAGATTCAGGGCAGGAGTTTCAGTGCAGGAGTTTCATAGCATGAGATTCCGGGCATCAGATTCAGGGCATGAGTTTCAGGGCATGAGATTCAGGACAGCAGTTTCAAGGCATCAGATTCAGGGCATGAATTTCAGTGCATGAGTTTCAGTGCATGAGTTTGAGGGCAGGAGCTTCTGGGCATGTAATTCAGGGCGTGAGTTTCAGGATATGAGATTCATGGAATGAGTTTCAGGGCAGGAGTTTCAGGGCATGAGATTCAGGGCATGAGTTTCAGGGCATGAGATTCAGGACAGGAGTTTCAAGGCATGAGGTTCACGGCATGAGTTTCAGTGCATGAGTTTCAGGGCAGGAATTTCAGGGCATGAGATTCAGGGCATGAGTTTCAGGGCATGAGATTCAGGGCAGGTATTTCAGGGCATGTAATTCAGGGCATGAGTTTCTGGGCAGATGATTCAGGGCAGGAGTTTCAGGGCATGTGATTCAGGGCATGAGTTTCAGTGCATGAGTATAAGGGCAGGAGTTTCAGGGTATGAGATTCAGGGCATGAGTTTAAAGGCAGGAGATTCAGGACAGGAGTTTCACAGCAGGTGTTTCAGAGCATGAGATTCAGGTCATGAGATTCAGGGCAGATGATTCAGGGCAGGAGTTTCAGGGCATGTGATTCAGGGCATGAGTTTCAGTGCATGAGTATAAGGGCAGGAGTTTCAGGGTATGAGATTCAGGGCATGAGTTTAAAGGCAGGAGATTCAGGACAGGAGTTTCACAGCAGGTGTTTCAGAGCATGAGATTCAGGTCATGAGATTCAGGGCATGAGTTTCAGGGCAGGAGATTCAGGGCAGGAGTTTCAGTGCAGGAGTTTCATAGCATGACATTCAGGGCATGAGATTCAGGGGATGAGTTTCAGGGCAGAAATTTCAGGGCATGGGATTCAGGGCTTGAGTTTTAGGGCAGGTGTTTGAATGCAGGAGTTTCAGGGCATGAGATTCAGGGCATGAGTTTCAGGGCAGGTGATTCAGGACAGGAGTTTCACAGCAGGAGTTTCAGAGCATGAGTTTCAGGGCAGGAGTTTCAGGACATGAGATTCAGGGCATGAGTATCAGGGCATGAGATTCAGGACAGGAGTTTCAAGGCATGAGATTAAGGGCATGAGTTTCAGAGCATGAGTATGAGGGCAGGAATTTCAGAGCATGAGATTCAGGGCGGGAATTTCAGGGCATGTAATTCAGGGCATGAATTTCTGGGCAGATGATTCAGGGCAGGAGTTTTAGGGCATGTAATTCAGGGCATGAGTTTCAGTGCATGAGTTTCAGGGCAGGAGTTTCAGGGTATGAGATTTAGGGCATGAGTTTCAGTGCATGAGATTCAGGGCTTGAGTTTCAGTGCATGAGATTCAGGGCAGGAGTTTCAGTGCAAGAGTTTCACGGCATGAGATTCAGGGCATGAGTTTCAGGACATGAGTTTCAGTGAATGAGATTCAAGACATGAGTTTCAGGGCATTGGTTTCGGGTCTGTGGTTTCAGGGCTTGAGATTCAGGTCTGCAGTTTCAGGGCAGGAGTTTCATGCCAGGAGTTTCAGGGCATGATATTCAGGGCATGAGTTTCATGGCAGGAATTTCAGGGCATGAGATTCAGGGCATGAATGTTAGGGAAGGTGTTTGAATGCAGGAGTTTCAGGGCATGAGATTCAGGGCATGAGTTTCAGGGCAGGTGATTCAGGGTAGGAGTTTCAGGACATGAGATTCGGGGCATGAGTTTCAAGGCAGGAGATTCAGGACAGGAGTTTCATAGCAGGAGTTTCAGAGCATGAGATTCAGGGCATGAGATTCAGGGCATGAGTTTCAGGGCAGGAGATTCAGGGCAGGAGTTTTAGGGCATGTGATTTAGGGCATGAGTTTCAGTGCATGAGATTCAGGGCTTGAGTTTCAGGGCATGAGATTCAGGGCATGAGTTTCAGGACATGAGTTTCAGGGAATGAGATTCAGGACATGAGTTTCAGGGCATGGGTTTCAGGTCTGTGGTTTTAGGGCTTGAGATTCGCATTAGGGTTAGGTTGAGAGTATGCGGGCAGTGGGCAAATCAGCCCTCTTGTGCTTTTTGATCTCCTCACTTGAGATTCAATTTCACGCGACCCTGCCACTTTGATCTGGCCCACGCCTTCATTAACCAGGTCCAACACTTGCCTTTCTTGGATCTTGCCCCTCCTGACAAAGGTAATCGGGTTTGTGGGGGAGTGGCCAGGGTTAGTCGGGGTGTGCCTAGGGTTTGTGGGGGTGTGGCATGATCTGTGGGATGTGCCGAGGGTTTGTGGGGGTGTGTGCCCTCGCATTAGGGTTAGGTTGAGAGTATGCGGGCAGTGGGCAAATCAGCCCTCTTGTGCTTTTTGATCTCCTCACTTGAGATTCAATTTCACGCGACCCTGCCACTTTGATCTGGCCCACGCCTTCATTAACCAGGTCCAACACTTGCCTTTCTTGGATCTTGCCCCTCCTGACAAAGGTAATCGGGTTTGTGGGGGTGTGGCCAGGGTTAGTCGGGGTGTGCCTAGGGTTTGTGGGGGTGTGGCATGATCATTGGGAATGCTGAGGGTTTGTGGGGGTGTGTGCCCCCTTGGACTTTAGGATTAGGTTTGAGTGTTGGGCTGGTGGATGTATATGTGTGACTGGGATAGGTAAGGCTGCAGAGTTTGGAGTGGTGAGGTATGAGGTGCTGTGGCGCATAGGCTCATGTGGTCAAGCCAGGTGAATCTGGCCCATGCCTTTCATTATCATGGTCCGACACCACTTGGTTCAATGGACCGGGTGTGCACTGGGACACATCATCAGTAATGCATCCTCGGATCATGGGGTGTTTCGGGTCTTTCATCATTAAACACCCTCCCCGAGATGACCCAGCCGGAGTTGATCAAGCTCGGCTTGTGTTTTCCCATGGAACAGGATAATGAGAGGCATGTAACTATGAGAGTAATGACGTTTTTAAACATCATTACCTGGCATCTGTATGCCTGGGGATGCATGGGTTAAATTGACGGTGTTTACTGGGCATTCGGTGTCTCTGCACCTGAGTTTACTGGTGACTTGTTTTCTGTGGACCCAGCTTGGGTTTAACTTTCTGGTTCTCTCTCGCCGTTTGGGCATCTGGGCTTTGTTCTTGGCATTTTGTCGACCGGGAGAATGAAGAGCGTGTCACTGTTAGGTTAGGTTGAGAGTATGCGGGCAGTGGGCAAATCAGCCCTCTTGTGCTTTTTGATCTCCTGACTTGAGATTCAATTTCACGCGACCCTGCCACTTTGATCTGGCCCACGCCTTCATTAACCAGGTCCAACACTTGCCTTTCTTGGATCTTGCCCCTCCTGCCAAAGGTAATCGGGTTTGTGGGGGAGTGGCCAGGGTTAGTCGGGGTGTGCCTAGGGTTTGTGGGGGTGTGGCATGATCTCTGGAATGTGCCGAGGGTTTGTGGGGGTGTGTGCCCCCTTGGACTTTAGGATTAGGTTTGAGTGTTGGGCTGGTGGATGTATATGTGTGACTGGGATAGGTAAGGCTGCAGAGCTCGCATTAGGGTTAGGGTTAGGGTTAGGTTGAGAGTATGCGGGCATTGGGCAAATCAGCCCTCTTGTGCTTTTTGATCTCCTGACTTGAGATTCAATTTCACGCGACCCTGCCACTTTGATCTGGCCCACGCCTTCATTAACCAGGTCCAACACTTGCCTTTCTTGGATCTTGCCCCTCCTGACAAAGGTAATCGGGTTTGTGGGGGAGTGGCCAGGGTTAGTCGGGGTGTGCCTAGGGTTTGTGGGGGTGTGGCATGATCTCTGGGATGTGCCGAGGGTTTGTGGGGGTGTGTGCCCCCTTGGACTTTAGGATTTGGTTTGAGTGTTGGGCTGGTGGATGTATATGTGTGACTGGGATAGGTAAGGCTGCAGAGTTTTGAGTGGTGAGGTATGAGGTGCTATTGGGCTTAGGCTTGTGTGGTGAAGCTAGGTGAATCTGGCCCATGCCTTTCATTATCATGGTCCGACACCACTTGGTTCAATGGACCGGGTGTGCACTGGGACACATCTTCAGTAATGCATCCTCGGATCATGGGGTGTTTCGGGTCTTTCATCATTAAACACCCTCCCCGAGATGACCCAGCCGGAGTTGATCAAGCTCGGCTTGTGTTTTCCCATGGACCAGGATAATGAGAGGCATGTAACTATGAGGGTAATGTTGTTTTTAAACATCATTACCTGGCATCTGTATGCCTGGGATTGCATGGGTTAAATTGACAGTGTTTACTGGGCATTCGGTGTCTCTGCACCTGAGTTTAGTGGTGACTGGTTTTCTGTGGACCCAGCTTGGGTTTAACTTTCTGGTTCTCTCTTGCCGTTTGGGCATCTGGGCTTTGTTCTTGGCATTTTGTCGACCGGGAGAATGAAGAGCGTGTCACTGTTAGGTTAGGTTGAGAGTATGCGGGCAGTGGGCAAATCAGCCCTCTTGTGCTTTTTGATCTCTTCACTTGAGATTCAATTTCACGCGACCCTGCCACTTTGATCTGGCCCACGCCTTCATTAACCAGGTCCAACACTTGCCTTTCTTGGATCTTGCCCCTCCTGACAAAGGTAATCGGGTTTGTGGGGGAGTGGCCAGGTTTAGTCGGGGTGTGCCTAGGGTTTGTGGGGGTGTGGCATGATCTCTGGGATGTGCCGAGGGTTTGTGGGGGTGTGTGCCCCCTTGGACTTTAGGATTAGGTTTGAGTGTTGGGCTGGTGGATGTATATGTGACTGGGATAGGTAAGGCTGCAGAGTTTAGAGTGGTGAGTTATGAGGTGCTATGGGGCTTAGTGGTGAAGCCAGGTGAATCTGGCCCATGCCTTTCATTATCATGGTCCGACACCACTTGGTTCAATGGACCGGGTGTGCACTGGGACACATCATCAGTAATGCATCCTCGGATCATGGGGTGTTTCGGGTCTTTCATCATTAAACACCCTCCCCGAGATGACCCAGCCGGAGTTGATCAAGCTCGGCTTGTGTTTTCCCATGGACCAGGATAATGAGAGGCATGTAACTATGAGGGTAATGTTGTTTTTAAACATCATTACCTGGCATCTGTATGCCTGGGATTGCATGGGTTAAATTGACAGTGTTTACTGGGCATTCGGTGTCTCTGCACCTGAGTTTAGTGGTGACTGGTTTTCTGTGGACCCAGCTTGGGTTTAACTTTCTGGTTCTCTCTTGCCGTTTGGGCATCTGGGCTTTGTTCTTGGCATTTTGTCGACCGGGAGAATGAAGAGCGTGTCACTGTTAGGTTAGGTTGAGAGTATGCGGGAAGTGGGCAAATCAGCCCTCTTGTGCTTTTTGATCTCTTCACTTGAGATTCAATTTCACGCGACCCTGCCACTTTGATCTGGCCCACGCCTTCATTAACCAGGTCCAACACTTGCCTTTCTTGGATCTTGCCCCTCCTGACAAAGGTAATCGGGTTTGTGGGGGAGTGGCCAGGGTTAGTCGGGGTGTGCCTAGGGTTTGTGGGGGTGTGGCATGATCTCTGGGATGTGCCGAGGGTTTGTGGGGGTGTGTGCCCCCTTGGACTTTAGGATTAGGTTTGAGTGTTGGGCTGGTGGATGTATATGTGACTGGGATAGGTAAGGCTGCAGAGTTTAGAGTGGTGAGGTATGAGGTGCTATGGGGCTTAGTGGTGAAGCCAGGTGAATCTGGCCCATGCCTTTCATTATCATGGTCCGACACCACTTGGTTCAATGGACCGGGTGTGCACTGGGACACATCATCAGTAATGCATCCTCGGATCATCGGGTGTTTCGGGTCTTTCATCATTAAACACCCTCCCCGAGATGACCCAGCCGGAGTTGATCAAGCTCGGCTTGTGTTTTCCCATGGACCAGGATAATGAGAGGCATGTAACTATGAGGGTAATGTTGTTTTTAAACATCATTACCTGGCATCTGTATGCCTGGGATTGCATGGGTTAAATTGACAGTGTTTACTGGGCATTCGGTGTCTCTGCACCTGAGTTTAGTGGTGACTGGTTTTCTGTGGACCCAGCTTGGGTTTAACTTTCTGGTTCTCTCTTGCCGTTTGGGCATCTGGGCTTTGTTCTTGGCATTTTGTCGACCGGGAGAATGAAGAGCGTGTCACTGTTAGGTTAGGTTGAGAGTATGCGGGCAGTGGGCAAATCAGCCTCTTGTGCTTTTTGATCTCCTCACTTGAGATTCAATTTCACGCGACCCTGCCACTTTGATCTGGCCCACGCCTTCATTAACCAGGTCCAACACTTGCCTTTCTTGGATCTTGCCCCTCCTGACAAAGGTGATCGGGTTTGTGGGGGAGTGGCCAGGGTTAGTCGGGGTGTGCCTAGGGTTTGTGGGGGTGTGGCATGATCTCTGGGATGTGCCGAGGGTTTGTGGGGCTGTGTGCCCCCGCATTAGGGTTAGGTTGAGAGTATGCGGGCAGTGGGCAAATCAGCCCTCTTGTGCTTTTTGATCTCCTCACTTGAGATTCAATTTCACGCGACCCTGCCACTTTGATCTGGCCCACGCCTTCATTAACCAGGTCCAACACTTGCCTTTCTTGGATCTTGCCCCTCCTGACAAAGGTAATCGGGTTTGTGGGGGAGTGGCCAGGGTTAGTCGGGGTGTGCCTAGGGTTTGTGGGGGTGTGGCATGATCTCTGGGATGTGCCGAGGGTTTGTGGGGGTGTTTGCCCCCTTGGACTTTAGGATTAGGTTTGAGTGTTGGGCTGGTGGATGTATATGTGTGACTGGGATAGGTAAGGCTGCAGAGTTTTGAGTGGTGAGGTATGAGGTGCTATTGGGCTTAGGCTTGTGTGGTGAAGCTAGGTGAATCTGGCCCATGCCTTTCATTATCATGGTCCGACACCACTTGGTTCAATGGACCGGGTGTGCACTGGGACACATCATCAGTAATGCATCCTCGGATCATGGGGTGTTTCGGGTCTTTCATCATTAAACACCCTCCCCGAGATGACCCAGCCGGAGTTGATCAAGCTCGGCTTGTGTTTTCCCATGGACCAGGATAATGAGAGGCATGTAACTATGAGGGTAATGTTGTTTTTAAACATCATTACCTGGCATCTGTATGCCTGGGATTGCATGGGTTAAATTGACAGTGTTTACTGGGCATTCGGTGTCTCTGCACCTGAGTTTAGTGGTGACTGGTTTTCTGTGGACCCAGCTTGGGTTTAACTTTCTGGTTCTCTCTTGCCGTTTGGGCATCTGGGCTTTGTTCTTGGCATTTTGTCGACCGGGAGAATGAAGAGCGTGTCACTGTTAGGTTAGGTTGAGAGTATGCGGGCAGTGGGCAAATCAGCCCTCTTGTGCTTTTTGATCTCCTCACTTGAGATTCAATTTCACGCGACCCTGCCACTTTGATCTGGCCCACGCCTTCATTAACCAGGTCCAACACTTGCCTTTCTTGGATCTTGCCCCTCCTGACAAAGGTAATCGGGTTTGTGGGGGAGTGGCCAGGGTTAGTCGGGGTGTGCCTAGGGTTTGTGGGGGTGTGGCATGATCTCTGGGATGTGCCGAGGGTTTGTGGGGGTGTGTGCCCCCTTGGACTTTAGGATTAGGTTTGAGTGTTGGGCTGGTGGATGTATATGTGTGACTGGGATAGGTAAGGCTGCAGAGTTTTGAGTGGTGAGGTATGAGGTTCTATGGGGCTTAGTGGTGAAGCCAGGTGAATCTGGCCCATGCCTTTCATTATCGTGGTCCGACACCACTTGGTTCAATGGACCGGGTGTGCACTGGGACACATCATCAGTAATGCATCCTCGGATCATGGGGTGTTTCGGGTCTTTCATCATTAAACACCCTCCCCGAGATGACCCAGCCGGAGTTGATCAAGCTCGGCTTGTGTTTTCCCATGGACCAGGATAATGAGAGGCATGTAACTATGAGGGTAATGTTGTTTTTAAACATCATTACCCGGCATCTGTATGCCTGGGATTGCATGGGTTAAATTGACAGTGTTTACTGGGCATTCGGTGTCTCTGCACCTGAGTTTAGTGGTGACTGGTTTTCTGTGGACCCAGCTTGGGTTTAACTTTCTGGTTCTCTCTCGCCGTTTGGGCATCTGGGCTTTATTCTTGGCATTTTGTCGACCGGGAGAATGAAGAGCGTGTCACTGTTAGGTTAGGTTGAGAGTATGCGGGCAGTGGGCAAATCAGCCCTCTTGTGCTTTTTGATCTCCTCACTTGAGATTCAATTTCACGCGACCCTGCCACTTTGATCTGGCCCACGCCTTCATTAACCAGGTCCAACACTTGCCTTTCTTGGATCTTGCCCCTCCTGACAAAGGTAATCGGGTTTGTGGGGGAGTGGCCAGGGTTAGTCGGGGTGTGCCTAGGGTTTGTGGGGGTGTGGCATGATCTCTGGGATGTGCCGAGGGTTTGTGGGGGTGTGTGCCCCCTTGGACTTTAGGATTAGGTTTGAGTGTTGGGCTGGTGGATGTATATGTGTGACTGGGATAGGTAAGGCTGCAGAGTTTTGAGTGGTGAGGTATGAGGTTCTATGGGGCTTAGTGGTGAAGCCAGGTGAATCTGGCCCATGCCTTTCATTATCGTGGTCCGACACCACTTGGTTCAATGGACCGGGTGTGCACTGGGACACATCATCAGTAATGCATCCTCGGATCATGGGGTGTTTCGGGTCTTTCATCATTAAACACCCTCCCCGAGATGACCCAGCCGGAGTTGATCAAGCTCGGCTTGTGTTTTCCCATGGACCAGGATAATGAGAGGCATGTAACTATGAGGGTAATGTTGTTTTTAAACATCATTACCCGGCATCTGTATGCCTGGGATTGCATGGGTTAAATTGACAGTGTTTACTGGGCATTCGGTGTCTCTGCACCTGAGTTTAGTGGTGACTGGTTTTCTGTGGACCCAGCTTGGGTTTAACTTTCTGGTTCTCTCTCGCCGTTTGGGCATCTGGGCTTTATTCTTGGCATTTTGTCGACCGGGAGAATGAAAAGCGTGTCACTGTTAGGTTAGGTTGAGAGTATGCGGGCAGTGGGCAAATCAGCCCTCTTGTGCTTTTTGATCTCCTCACTTGAGATTCAATTTCACGCGACCCTGCCACTTTGATCTGGCCCACGCCTTCATTAACCAGGTCCAACACTTGCCTTTCTTGGATCTTGCCCCTCCTGACAAAGGTAATCGGGTTTGTGGGGGAGTGGCCAGGGTTAGTCGGGGTGTGCCTAGGGTTTGTGGGGGTGTGGCATGATCTCTGGGATGTGCCGAGGGTTTGTGGGGGTGTGTGCCCCCTTGGACTTTAGGATTAGGTTTGAGTGTTGGGCTGGTGGATGTATATGTGTGACTGGGATAGGTAAGGCTGCAGAGTTTTGAGTGGTGAGGTATGAGGTTCTATGGGGCTTAGTGGTGAAGCCAGGTGAATCTGGCCCATGCCTTTCATTATCGTGGTCCGACACCACTTGGTTCAATGGACCGGGTGTGCACTGGGACACATCATCAGTAATGCATCCTCGGATCATGGGGTGTTTCGGGTCTTTCATCATTAAACACCCTCCCCGAGATGACCCAGCCGGAGTTGATCAAGCTCGGCTTGTGTTTTCCCATGGACCAGGATAATGAGAGGCATGTAACTATGAGGGTAATGTTGTTTTTAAACATCATTACCCGGCATCTGTATGCCTGGGATTGCATGGGTTAAATTGACAGTGTTTACTGGGCATTCGGTGTCTCTGCACCTGAGTTTAGTGGTGACTGGTTTTCTGTGGACCCAGCTTGGGTTTAACTTTCTGGTTCTCTCTCGCCGTTTGGGCATCTGGGCTTTATTCTTGGCATTTTGTCGACCGGGAGAATGAAGAGCGTGTCACTGTTAGGTTAGGTTGAGAGTATGCGGGCAGTGGGCAAATCAGCCCTCTTGTGCTTTTTGATCTCCTCACTTGAGATTCAATTTCACGCGACCCTGCCACTTTGATCTGGCCCACGCCTTCATTAACCAGGTCCAACACTTGCCTTTCTTGGATCTTGCCCCTCCTGACAAAGGTAATCGGGTTTGTGGGGGAGTGGCCAGGGTTAGTCGGGGTGTGCCTAGGGTTTGTGGGGGTGTGGCATGATCTCTGGGATGTGCCGAGGGTTTGTGGGGGTGTGTGCCCCCTTGGACTTTAGGATTAGGTTTGAGTGTTGGGCTGGTGGATGTATATGTGTGACTGGGATAGGTAAGGCTGCAGAGTTTTGAGTGGTGAGGTATGAGGTTAGGTTGAGAGTATGCGGGCTGTTGGCAAATCAGCCCTCTTGTGCTTTTTGATCTCCTCACTTGAGATTCAATTTCACGCGACCCTGCCACTTTGATCTGGCCCACGCCTTCATTAACCAGGTCCAACACTTGCCTTTCTCGGATCTTGCCCCTGCTGACAAAGGTAATCGGGTTTGTGGGGGTGTGGCCAGGGTTAGTCGGGGAGTGACTAGGGTTTGTGGGGGTGTAGTATGATCACTGGGATGTGCCGAGGGTTTGTGGGGGTGTGTGCCCCCTTGGACTTTAGGATTAGGTTTGAGTGTTGGGCTGGTGGATGTATATGTGTCACTGGGAGAGGTAAGGCTGCAGAGTTTTGAGTGGTGAGGTATGAGGTGCTATGGGGCTTAGGCTTGTGTGGTGAAGCCAGGTGAATCTGGCCCATGCCTTTCATTATCATGGTCCGACACCACTTGGTTCAATGGGCCGGGTGTGCACTGGGACACATCATCAGTAATGCATCCTCGGATCATCGGGTGTTTCGGGTCTTTCATCATTAAACACCCTCCCCGAGATGACCCAGCCGGAGTTGATCAAGCTCGGCTTGTGTTTTCCCATGGACCAGGATAATGAGAGGCATGTAACTATGACGGTAATGTTGTTTTTAAACATCATTACCTGGCATCTGTATGCCTGGGATTGCATGGGTTAAATTGACAGTGTTTACTGGGCATTCGGTGTCTCTGCACCTGAGTTTAGTGGTGACTGGTTTTCTGTGGACCCAGCTTGGGTTTAACTTTCTGGTTCTCTCTCGCCTTTTGGGCATCTGGGCTTTCTTGTTGGCATTTTGTCGACCGGGAGAATGAAGAGCGTGTCACTGTTAGGTTAGGTTGAGAGTATGCGGGCAGTGGGCAAATCAGCCCTCTTGTGCTTTTTGATCTCCTCACTTGAGATTCAATTTCACGCGACCCTGCCACTTTGATCTGGCCCACGCCTTCATTAACCAGGTCCAACACTTGCCTTTCTTGGATCTTGCCCCTCCTGACAAAGGTAATCGGGTTTGTGGGGGAGTGGCCAGGGTTAGTCGGGGTGTGCCTAGGGTTTGTGGGGGTGTGGCGTGATCTCTGGGATGTGCCGAGGCTTTGTGGGGGTGTGTGCCCCCTTGGACTTTAGGATTAGGTTTGAGTGTTGGGCTGGTGGATGTATATGTGACTGGGATAGGTAAGGCTGCAGAGTTTGGAGTGGTGAGGTATGAGGTGCTGTGGCGCATAGGCTCATGTGGTGAAGCCAGGTGAATCTGGCCCATGCCTTTCATTATCGTGGTCCGACACCACTTGGTTCAATGGACCGGGTGTGCACTGGGACACATCATCAGTAATGCATCCTCGGATCATGGGGTGTTTCGGGTCTTTCATCATTAAACACCCTCCCCGAGATGACCCAGCCGGAGTTGATCAAGCTCGGCTTGTGTTTTCCCATGGACCAGGATAATGAGAGGCATGTAACTATGAGGGTAATGACGTTTTTAAACATCATTACCTGGCATCTGTATGCCTGGGGATGAATGGGTTAAATTGACAGTGTTTACTGGGCATTCGGTGTCTCTGCACCTGAGGTTAGTGGTGGCTTGTTTTCTGTGGACCCAGCTTGGGTTTAACTTTCTGGTTCTCTCTTGCCGTTTGGGCATCTGGGCTTTGTTCTTGGCATTTTGTCGACCGGGAGGATGAAGAGCGTGTCACTGTTAGGTTAGGTTGAGAGTATGCGGGCAGTGGGCAAATCAGCCCTCTTGTGCTTTTTGATCTCCTCACTTGAGATTCAATTTCACGCGACCCTGCCACTTTGATCTGGCCCACGCCTTCATTAACCAGGTCCAACACTTGCCTTTCTTGGATCTTGCCCCTCCTGACAAAGGTAATCGGGTTTGTGGGGGAGTGGCCAGGGTTAGTCGGGGTGTGCCTAGGGTTTGTGGGGGTGTGGCGTGATCTCTGGGATGTGCCGAGGCTTTGTGGGGGTGTGTGCCCCCTTGGACTTTAGGATTAGGTTTGAGTGTTGGGCTGGTGGATGTATATGTGACTGGGATAGGTAAGGCTGCAGAGTTTGGAGTGGTGAGGTATGAGGTGCTGTGGCGCATAGGCTCATGTGGTGAAGCCAGGTGAATCTGGCCCATGCCTTTCATTATCGTGGTCCGACACCACTTGGTTCAATGGACCGGGTGTGCACTGGGACACATCATCAGTAATGCATCCTCGGATCATGGGGTGTTTCGGGTCTTTCATCATTAAACACCCTCCCCGAGATGACCCAGCCGGAGTTGATCAAGCTCGGCTTGTGTTTTCCCATGGACCAGGATAATGAGAGGCATGTAACTATGAGGGTAATGACGTTTTTAAACATCATTACCTGGCATCTGTATGCCTGGGGATGAATGGGTTAAATTGACAGTGTTTACTGGGCATTCGGTGTCTCTGCACCTGAGTTTAGTGGTGGCTTGTTTTCTGTGGACCCAGCTTGGGTTTAACTTTCTGGTTCTCTCTTGCCGTTTGGGCATCTGGTCTTTGTTCTTGGCATTTTGTCGACCGGGAGAATGAAGAGCGTGTCACTGTTAGGTTAGGTTGAGAGTATGCGGGCAGTGGGCAAATCAGCCCTCTTGTGCTTTTTGATCTCCTCACTTGAGATTCAATTTCACGCGACCCTGCCACTTTGATCTGGCCCACGCCTTCATTAACCAGGTCCAACACTTGCCTTTCTTGGATCTTGCCCCTCCTGACAAAGGTAATCGGGTTTGTGGGGGAGTGGCCAGGGTTAGTCGGGGTGTGCCTAGGGTTTGTGGGGGTGTGGCGTGATCTCTGGGATGTGCCGAGGCTTTGTGGGGGTGTGTGCCCCCTTGGACTTTAGGATTAGGTTTGAGTGTTGGGCTGGTGGATGTATATGTGACTGGGATAGGTAAGGCTGCAGAGTTTGGAGTGGTGAGGTATGAGGTGCTGTGGCGCATAGGCTCATGTGGTGAAGCCAGGTGAATCTGGCCCATGCCTTTCATTATCGTGGTCCGACACCACTTGGTTCAATGGACCGGGTGTGCACTGGGACACATCATCAGTAATGCATCCTCGGATCATGGGGTGTTTCGGGTCTTTCATCATTAAACACCCTCCCCGAGATGACCCAGCCGGAGTTGATCAAGCTCGGCTTGTGTTTTCCCATGGACCAGGATAATGAGAGGCATGTAACTATGAGGGTAATGACGTTTTTAAACATCATTACCTGGCATCTGTATGCCTGGGGATGAATGGGTTAAATTGACAGTGTTTACTGGGCATTCGGTGTCTCTGCACCTGAGTTTAGTGGTGGCTTGTTTTCTGTGGACCCAGCTTGGGTTTAACTTTCTGGTTCTCTCTTGCCGTTTGGGCATCTGGGCTTTGTTCTTGGCATTTTGTCGACCGGGAGAATGAAGAGCGTGTCACTGTTAGGTTAGGTTGAGAGTATGCGGGCAGTGGGCAAATCAGCCCTCTTGTGCTTTTTGATCTCCTCACTTGAGATTCAATTTCACGCGACCCTGCCACTTTGATCTGGCCCACGCCTTCATTAACCAGGTCCAACACTTGCCTTTCTTGGATCTTGCCCCTCCTGACAAAGGTAATCGGGTTTGTGGGGGAGTGGCCAGGGTTAGTCGGGGTGTGCCTAGGGTTTGTGGGGGTGTGGCGTGATCTCTGGGATGTGCCGAGGCTTTGTGGGGGTGTGTGCCCCCTTGGACTTTAGGATTAGGTTTGAGTGTTGGGCTGGTGGATGTATATGTGACTGGGATAGGTAAGGCTGCAGAGTTTGGAGTGGTGAGGTATGAGGTGCTGTGGCGCATAGGCTCATGTGGTGAAGCCAGGTGAATCTGGCCCATGCCTTTCATTATCGTGGTCCGACACCACTTGGTTCAATGGACCGGGTGTGCACTGGGACACATCATCAGTAATGCATCCTCGGATCATGGGGTGTTTCGGGTCTTTCATCATTAAACACCCTCCCCGAGATGACCCAGCCGGAGTTGATCAAGCTCGGCTTGTGTTTTCCCATGGACCAGGATAATGAGAGGCATGTAACTATGAGGGTAATGACGTTTTTAAACATCATTACCTGGCATCTGTATGCCTGGGGATGAATGGGTTAAATTGACAGTGTTTACTGGGCATTCGGTGTCTCTGCACCTGAGTTTAGTGGTGGCTTGTTTTCTGTGGACCCAGCTTGGGTTTAACTTTCTGGTTCTCTCTTGCCGTTTGGGCATCTGGGCTTTGTTCTTGGCATTTTGTCGACCGGGAGAATGAAGAGCGTGTCACTGTTAGGTTAGGTTGAGAGTATGCGGGCAGTGGGCAAATCAGCCCTCTTGTGCTTTTTGATCTCCTCACTTGAGATTCAATTTCACGCGACCCTGCCACTTTGATCTGGCCCACGCCTTCATTAACCAGGTCCAACACTTGCCTTTCTTGGATCTTGCCCCTCCTGACAAAGGTAATCGGGTTTGTGGGGGAGTGGCCAGGGTTAGTCGGGGTGTGCCTAGGGTTTGTGGGGGTGTGGCGTGATCTCTGGGATGTGCCGAGGCTTTGTGGGGGTGTGTGCCCCCTTGGACTTTAGGATTAGGTTTGAGTGTTGGGCTGGTGGATGTATATGTGACTGGGATAGGTAAGGCTGCAGAGTTTGGAGTGGTGAGGTATGAGGTGCTGTGGCGCATAGGCTCATGTGGTGAAGCCAGGTGAATCTGGCCCATGCCTTTCATTATCGTGGTCCGACACCACTTGGTTCAATGGACCGGGTGTGCACTGGGACACATCATCAGTAATGCATCCTCGGATCATGGGGTGTTTCGGGTCTTTCATCATTAAACACCCTCCCCGAGATGACCCAGCCGGAGTTGATCAAGCTCGGCTTGTGTTTTCCCATGGACCAGGATAATGAGAGGCATGTAACTATGACGGTAATGTTGTTTTTAAACATCATTACCTGGCATCTGTATGCCTGGGATTGCATGGGTTAAATTGACAGTGTTTACTGGGCATTCGGTGTCTCTGCACCTGAGTTTAGTGGTGACTGGTTTTCTGTGGACCCAGCTTGGGTTTAACTTTCTGGTTCTCTCTCGCCTTTTGGGCATCTGGGCTTACTTGTTGGCATTTTGTCGACCGGGAGAATGAAGAGCGTGTCACTGTTAGGTTAGGTTGAGAGTATGCGGGCAGTGGGCAAATCAGCCCTCTTGTGCTTTAGGGTTAGGGTTAGGTTGAGAGTATGCGGGCAGTGGGCAAATCAGCCCTCTTGTGCTTTTTGATCTCCTCACTTGAGATTCAATTTCACGCGACCCTGCCACTTTGATCTGGCCCACGCCTTCATTAACCAGGTCCAACACTTGCCTTTCTTGGATCTTGCCCCTCCTGACAAAGGTAATCGGGTTTGTGGGGGAGTGGCCAGGGTTAGTCGGGGTGTGCCTAGGGTTTGTGGGGGTGTGGCATCATCTCTGGGATGTGCCGAGGGTTTGTGGGGGTGTGTGCCCCCTTGGACTTTAGGATTAGGTTTGAGTGTTGGGCTGGTGGATGTATATGTGTGACTGGGATAGGTAAGGCTGCAGAGTTTGGAGTGGTGAGGTATGAGGTGCTGTGGCGCATAGGCTCATGTGGTCAAGCCAGGTGAATCTGGCCCATGCCTTTCATTATCGTGGTCCGACACCACTTGGTTCAATGGACCGGGTGTGCACTGGAACACATCATCAGTAATGCATCCTCGGATCATGGGGTGTTTCGGGTCTTTCATCATTAAACACCCTCCCCGAGATGACCCAGCCGGAGTTGATCAAGCTCGGCTTGTGTTTTCCCATGGACCAGGATAATGAGAGGCATGTAACTATGAGGGTAATGACGTTTTTAAACATCATTACCTGGCATCTGTATGCCTGGGATTGCATGGGTTAAATTGACAGTGTTTACTGGGCATTCGGTGTCTCTGCACCTGTGTTTCGTGGTGACTTGTTTTCTGTGGACCCAGCTTGGGTTTAACTTTCTGGTTCTCTCTTGCCGTTTGGGCATCTGGGCTTTGTTCTTGGCATTTTGTCGACCGGGAGAATGAAGAGCGTGTCACTGTTAGGTTAGGTTGAGAGTATGCGGGCAGTGGGTTAGGGTTAGGGTTAGGTTGAGAGTATGCGGGCAGTGGGCAAATCAGCCCTCTTGTGCTTTTTGATCTCCTCACTTGAGATTCAATTTCACGCGACCCTGCCACTTTGATCTGGCCCACGCCTTCATTAACCAGGTCCAACACTTGCCTTTCTTGGATCTTGCCCCTCCTGACAAAGGTAATCGGGTTTGTGGGGGTGTGGCCAGGGTTAGTCGGGGTGTGACTAGGGTTTGTGGGGGTGTGGCATGATCACTGGGATGTGCCGAGGGTTTGTGGGGGTGTGTGCCCCCTTGGACTTTAGGATTAGGTTTGAGTGTTGGGCTGGTGGATGTATATGTGTGACTGGGATAGGTAAGGCTGCAGAGTTTTGAGTGGTGAGGTATGAGGTTCTATGGGGCTTAGTGGTGAAGCCAGGTGAATCTGGCCCATGCCTTTCATTATCGTGGTCCGACACCACTTGGTTCAATGGACCGGGTGTGCACTGGGACACATCATCAGTAATGCATCCTCGGATCATGGGGTGTTTCGGGTCTTTCATCATTAAACACCCTCCCCGAGATGACCCAGCCGGAGTTGATCAAGCTCGGC
The DNA here is from genome assembly GCF_030028105.1 of Mobula birostris. Classification (NCBI taxonomy): domain Eukaryota; kingdom Metazoa; phylum Chordata; class Chondrichthyes; order Myliobatiformes; family Myliobatidae; genus Mobula; species Mobula birostris. The sequence continues at coordinate 31,653 of NW_027274651.1, read as the reverse complement.
TTGTGTTTTCCCATGGACCACGATAATGAGAGGCATGTAACTATGATGGTAATGTTGTTTTTAAACATCATTACCTGGCATCTGTATGCCTGGGATTGCATGGGTTAAATTGACAGTGTTTACTGGGCATTCGGTGTCTCTGCACCTGAGTTGAGTGGTGACTGGTTTTCTGTGGACCCAGCTTGGGTTTAACTTTCTGGTTCTCTCTCGCCGTTTGGGCATCTGGGCTTTATTCTTGGCATTTTGTCGACCGGGAGAATGAAGAGCGTGTCACTGTTAGGTTAGGTTGAGAGTATGCGGGCAGTGGGCAAATCAGCCCTCTTGTGCTTTTTGATCTCCTCACTTGAGATTCAATTTCACGCGACCCTGCCACTTTGATCTGGCCCACGCCTTCATTAACCAGGTCCAACACTTGCCTTTCTTGGATCTTGCCCCTCCTGACAAAGGTAATCGGGTTTGTGGGGGAGTGGCCAGGGTTAGTCGGGGTGTGCCTAGGGTTTGTGGGGGTGTGGCATGATCTCTGGGATGTGCCGAGGGTTTGTGGGGGTGTGTGCCCCCTTGGACTTTAGGATTAGGTTTGAGTGTTGGGCTGGTGGATGCATATGTGTGACTGGGAGAGGTAAGGCTGCAGAGTTTGGAGTGGTGAGGTATGAGGTGCTATGGTGCATTTGGCTCGTGTGGTGAAGCCAGGTGAATCTGGCCCATGCCTTTCATTATCGTGGTCCGACACCACTTGGTTCAATGGACCGGGTGTGCACTGGGACACATCATCAGTAATGCATCCTCGGATCATGGGGTGTTTCGGGTCTTTCACATTAGGGATAGGTTGAGAGTATGCGGGCAGTGGGCAAATCAGCCCTCTTGTGCTTTTTGATCTCCTCACTTGAGATTCAATTTCACGCGACCCTGCCACTTTGATCTGGCCCACGCCTTCATTCACCAGGTCCAACACTTGCCTTTCTTGGATCTTGCCCCTCCTGACAAAGGTAATCGGGTTTGTGGGGGAGTGGCCAGGGTTAGTCGGGGTGTGCCTAGGGTTTGTGGGGGTGTGGCATGATCTCTGGGATGTGCCGAGGGTTTGTGGGGGTGTGTGCCCCCTTGGACTTTAGGATTAGGTTTGAGTGTTGGGCTGGTGGATGTATATGTGTGACTGGGATAGGTAAGGCTGCAGAGTTTTGAGTGGTGAGGTATGAGGTTAGGTTGAGAGTATGCGGGCAGTGGGCAAATCAGCCCTCTTGTGCTTTTTGATCTCCTCACTTGAGATTCAATTTCACGCGACCCTGCCACTTTGATCTGGCCCACGCCTTCATTAACCAGGTCCAACACTTGCCTTTCTCGGATCTTGCCCCTGCTGACAAAGGTAATCGGGTTTGTGGGGGTGTGGCCAGGGTTAGTCGGGGAGTGACTAGGGTTTGTGGGGGTGTAGTATGATCACTGGGATGTGCCGAGGGTTTGTGGGGGTGTGTGCCCCCTTGGACTTTAGGATTAGGTTTGAGTGTTGGGCTGGTGGATGTATATGTGTCACTGGGAGAGGTAAGGCTGCAGAGTTTTGAGTGGTGAGGTATGAGGTGCTATGGGGCTTAGGCTTGTGTGGTGAAGCCAGGTGAATCTGGCCCATGCCTTTCATTATCATGGTCCGACACCACTTGGTTCAATGGGCCGGGTGTGCACTGGGACACATCATCAGTAATGCATCCTCGGATCATCGGGTGTTTCGGGTCTTTCATCATTAAACACCCTCCCCGAGATGACCCAGCCGGAGTTGATCAAGCTCGGCTTGTGTTTTCCCATGGACCAGGATAATGAGAGGCATGTAACTATGACGGTAATGTTGTTTTTAAACATCATTACCTGGCATCTGTATGCCTGGGATTGCATGGGTTAAATTGACAGTGTTTACTGGGCATTCGGTGTCTCTGCACCTGAGTTTAGTGGTGACTGGTTTTCTGTGGACCCAGCTTGGGTTTAACTTTCTGGTTCTCTCTCGCCTTTTGGGCATCTGGGCTTTCTTGTTGGCATTTTGTCGACCGGGAGAATGAAGAGCGTGTCACTGTTAGGTTAGGTTGAGAGTATGCGGGCAGTGGGCAAATCAGCCCTCTTGTGCTTTAGGGTTAGGGTTAGGTTGAGAGTATGCGGGCAGTGGGCAAATCAGCCCTCTTGTGCTTTTTGATCTCCTCACTTGAGATTCAATTTCACGCGACCCTGCCACTTTGATCTGGCCCACGCCTTCATTAACCAGGTCCAACACTTGCCTTTCTTGGATCTTGCCCCTCCTGACAAAGGTAATCGGGTTTGTGGGGGAGTGGCCAGGGTTAGTCGGGGTGTGCCTAGGGTTTGTGGGGGTGTGGCATGATCTCTGGGATGTGCCGAGGGTTTGTGGGGGTGTGTGCCCCCTTGGACTTTAGGATTAGGTTTGAGTGTTGGGCTGGTGGATGTATATGTGTGACTGGGATAGGTAAGGCTGCAGAGTTTTGAGTGGTGAGGTATGAGGTGCTATTGGGCTTAGGCTTGTGTGGTGAAGCTAGGTGAATCTGGCCCATGCCTTTCATTATCATGGTCCGACACCACTTGGTTCAATGGACCGGGTGTGCACTGGGACACATCATCAGTAATGCATCCTCGGATCATGGGGTGTTTCGGGTCTTTCATCATTAAACACCCTCCCCGAGATGACCCAGCCGGAGTTGATCAAGCTCGGCTTGTGTTTTCCCATGGACCAGGATAATGACAGGCATGTAACTATGAGGGTAATGACGTTTTTAAACATCATTACCTGGCATCTGTATGCCTGGGGATGCATGGGTTAAATTGACAGTGTTTACTGGGCATTCGGTGTCTCTGCACCTGAGTTTAGTGGTGGCTTGTTTTCTGTGGACCCAGCTTGGGTTTAACTTTCTGGTTCTCTCTTGCCGTTTGGGCATCTGGGCTTTGTTCTTGGCATTTTGTCGACCGGGAGAATGAAGAGCGTGTCACTGTTAGGTTAGGTTGAGAGTATGCGGGCAGTGGGCAAATCAGCCCTCTTGTGCTTTTTGATCTCCTCACTTGAGATTCAATTTCACGCGACCCTGCCACTTTGATCTGGCCCACGCCTTCATTAACCAGGTCCAACACTTGCCTTTCTTGGATCTTGCCCCTCCTGACAAAGGTAATCGGGTTTGTGGGGGAGTGGCCAGGGTTAGTCGGGGTGTGCCTAGGGTTTGTGGGGGTGTGGCATGATCTCTGGGATGTGCCGAGGGTTTGTGGGGGTGTGTGCCCCCTTGGACTTTAGGATTAGGTTTGAGTGTTGGGCTGGTGGATGTATATGTGTGACTGGGATAGGTAAGGCTGCAGAGTTTTGAGTGGTGAGGTATGAGGTGCTATTGGGCTTAGGCTTGTGTGGTGAAGCTAGGTGAATCTGGCCCATGCCTTTCATTATCATGGTCCGACACCACTTGGTTCAATGGACCGGGTGTGCACTGGGACACATCATCAGTAATGCATCCTCGGATCATGGGGTGTTTCGGGTCTTTCATCATTAAACACCCTCCCCGAGATGACCCAGCCGGAGTTGATCAAGCTCGGCTTGTGTTTTCCCATGGACCAGGATAATGACAGGCATGTAACTATGAGGGTAATGACGTTTTTAAACATCATTACCTGGCATCTGTATGCCTGGGGATGCATGGGTTAAATTGACAGTGTTTACTGGGCATTCGGTGTCTCTGCACCTGAGTTTAGTGGTGGCTTGTTTTCTGTGGACCCAGCTTGGGTTTAACTTTCTGGTTCTCTCTTGCCGTTTGGGCATCTGGGCTTTGTTCTTGGCATTTTGTCGACCGGGAGAATGAAGAGCGTGTCACTGTTAGGTTAGGTTGAGAGTATGCGGGCAGTGGGCAAATCAGCCCTCTTGTGCTTTTTGATCTCCTCACTTGAGATTCAATTTCACGCGACCCTGCCACTTTGATCTGGCCCACGCCTTCATTAACCAGGTCCAACACTTGCCTTTCTTGGATCTTGCCCCTCCTGACAAAGGTAATCGGGTTTGTGGGGGAGTGGCCAGGGTTAGTCGGGGTGTGCCTAGGGTTTGTGGGGGTGTGGCATGATCTCTGGGATGTGCCGAGGGTTTGTGGGGGTGTGTGCCCCCTTGGACTTTAGGATTAGGTTTGAGTGTTGGGCTGGTGGATGTATATGTGTGACTGGGATAGGTAAGGCTGCAGAGTTTTGAGTGGTGAGGTATGAGGTGCTATTGGGCTTAGGCTTGTGTGGTGAAGCTAGGTGAATCTGGCCCATGCCTTTCATTATCATGGTCCGACACCACTTGGTTCAATGGACCGGGTGTGCACTGGGACACATCATCAGTAATGCATCCTCGGATCATGGGGTGTTTCGGGTCTTTCATCATTAAACACCCTCCCCGAGATGACCCAGCCGGAGTTGATCAAGCTCGGCTTGTGTTTTCCCATGGACCAGGATAATGACAGGCATGTAACTATGAGGGTAATGACGTTTTTAAACATCATTACCCGGCATCTGTATGCCTGGGGATGCATGGGTTAAATTGACAGTGTTTACTGGGCATTCGGTGTCTCTGCACCTGAGTTTAGTGGTGGCTTGTTTTCTGTGGACCCAGCTTGGGTTTAACTTTCTGGTTCTCTCTTGCCGTTTGGGCATCTGGGCTTTGTTCTTGGCATTTTGTCGACCGGGAGAATGAAGAGCGTGTCACTGTTAGGTTAGGTTGAGAGTATGCGGGCAGTGGGCAAATCAGCCCTCTTGTGCTTTTTGATCTCCTCACTTGAGATTCAATTTCACGCGACCCTGCCACTTTGATCTGGCCCACGCCTTCATTAACCAGGTCCAACACTTGCCTTTCTTGGATCTTGCCCCTCCTGACAAAGGTAATCGGGTTTGTGGGGGAGTGGCCAGGGTTAGTCGGGGTGTGCCTAGGGTTTGTGGGGGTGTGGCATGATCTCTGGGATGTGCCGAGGGTTTGTGGGGCTGTGTGCCCCCGCATTAGGGTTAGGTTGAGAGTATGCGGGCAGTGGGCAAATCAGCCCTCTTGTGCTTTTTGATCTCCTCACTTGAGATTCAATTTCACGCGACCCTGCCACTTTGATCTGGCCCACGCCTTCATTAACCAGGTCCAACACTTGCCTTTCTTGGATCTTGCCCCTCCTGACAAAGGTAATCGGGTTTGTGGGGGAGTGGCCAGGGTTAGTCGGGGTGTGCCTAGGGTTTGTGGGGGTGTGGCATGATCTCTGGGATGTGCCGAGGGTTTGTGGGGGTGTTTGCCCCCTTGGACTTTAGGATTAGGTTTGAGTGTTGGGCTGGTGGATGTATATGTGTGACTGGGATAGGTAAGGCTGCAGAGTTTTGAGTGGTGAGGTATGAGGTGCTATTGGGCTTAGGCTTGTGTGGTGAAGCTAGGTGAATCTGGCCCATGCCTTTCATTATCATGGTCCGACACCACTTGGTTCAATGGACCGGGTGTGCACTGGGACACATCATCAGTAATGCATCCTCGGATCATGGGGTGTTTCGGGTCTTTCATCATTAAACACCCTCCCCGAGATGACCCAGCCGGAGTTGATCAAGCTCGGCTTGTGTTTTCCCATGGACCAGGATAATGAGAGGCATGTAACTATGAGGGTAATGTTGTTTTTAAACATCATTACCTGGCATCTGTATGCCTGGGATTGCATGGGTTAAATTGACAGTGTTTACTGGGCATTCGGTGTCTCTGCACCTGAGTTTAGTGGTGACTGGTTTTCTGTGGACCCAGCTTGGGTTTAACTTTCTGGTTCTCTCTTGCCGTTTGGGCATCTGGGCTTTGTTCTTGGCATTTTGTCGACCGGGAGAATGAAGAGCGTGTCACTGTTAGGTTAGGTTGAGAGTATGCGGGCAGTGGGCAAATCAGCCCTCTTGTGCTTTTTGATCTCCTCACTTGAGATTCAATTTCACGCGACCCTGCCACTTTGATCTGGCCCACGCCTTCATTAACCAGGTCCAACACTTGCCTTTCTTGGATCTTGCCCCTCCTGACAAAGGTGATCGGGTTTGTGGGGGAGTGGCCAGGGTTAGTCGGGGTGTGCCTAGGGTTTGTGGGGGTGTGGCATGATCTCTGGGATGTGCCGAGGGTTTGTGGGGGTGTGTGCCCCCTTGGACTTTAGGATTAGGTTTGAGTGTTGGGCTGGTGGATGTATATGTGTGACTGGGATAGGTAAGGCTGCAGAGTTTTGAGTGGTGAGGTATGAGGTTCTATGGGGCTTAGTGGTGAAGCCAGGTGAATCTGGCCCATGCCTTTCATTATCGTGGTCCGACACCACTTGGTTCAATGGACCGGGTGTGCACTGGGACACATCATCAGTAATGCATCCTCGGATCATGGGGTGTTTCGGGTCTTTCATCATTAAACACCCTCCCCGAGATGACCCAGCCGGAGTTGATCAAGCTCGGCTTGTGTTTTCCCATGGACCAGGATAATGAGAGGCATGTAACTATGAGGGTAATGTTGTTTTTAAACATCATTACCCGGCATCTGTATGCCTGGGATTGCATGGGTTAAATTGACAGTGTTTACTGGGCATTCGGTGTCTCTGCACCTGAGTTTAGTGGTGACTGGTTTTCTGTGGACCCAGCTTGGGTTTAACTTTCTGGTTCTCTCTCGCCGTTTGGGCATCTGGGCTTTATTCTTGGCATTTTGTCGACCGGGAGAATGAAGAGCGTGTCACTGTTAGGTTAGGTTGAGAGTATGCGGGCAGTGGGCAAATCAGCCCTCTTGTGCTTTTTGATCTCCTCACTTGAGATTCAATTTCACGCGACCCTGCCACTTTGATCTGGCCCACGCCTTCATTAACCAGGTCCAACACTTGCCTTTCTTGGATCTTGCCCCTCCTGACAAAGGTGATCGGGTTTGTGGGGGAGTGGCCAGGGTTAGTCGGGGTGTGCCTAGGGTTTGTGGGGGTGTGGCATGATCTCTGGGATGTGCCGAGGGTTTGTGGGGGTGTGTGCCCCCTTGGACTTTAGGATTAGGTTTGAGTGTTGGGCTGGTGGATGTATATGTGTGACTGGGATAGGTAAGGCTGCAGAGTTTTGAGTGGTGAGGTATGAGGTTCTATGGGGCTTAGTGGTGAAGCCAGGTGAATCTGGCCCATGCCTTTCATTATCGTGGTCCGACACCACTTGGTTCAATGGACCGGGTGTGCACTGGGACACATCATCAGTAATGCATCCTCGGATCATGGGGTGTTTCGGGTCTTTCATCATTAAACACCCTCCCCGAGATGACCCAGCCGGAGTTGATCAAGCTCGGCTTGTGTTTTCCCATGGACCAGGATAATGAGAGGCATGTAACTATGAGGGTAATGTTGTTTTTAAACATCATTACCCGGCATCTGTATGCCTGGGATTGCATGGGTTAAATTGACAGTGTTTACTGGGCATTCGGTGTCTCTGCACCTGAGTTTAGTGGTGACTGGTTTTCTGTGGACCCAGCTTGGGTTTAACTTTCTGGTTCTCTCTCGCCGTTTGGGCATCTGGGCTTTATTCTTGGCATTTTGTCGACCGGGAGAATGAAAAGCGTGTCACTGTTAGGTTAGGTTGAGAGTATGCGGGCAGTGGGCAAATCAGCCCTCTTGTGCTTTTTGATCTCCTCACTTGAGATTCAATTTCACGCGACCCTGCCACTTTGATCTGGCCCACGCCTTCATTAACCAGGTCCAACACTTGCCTTTCTTGGATCTTGCCCCTCCTGACAAAGGTAATCGGGTTTGTGGGGGAGTGGCCAGGGTTAGTCGGGGTGTGCCTAGGGTTTGTGGGGGTGTGGCATGATCTCTGGGATGTGCCGAGGGTTTGTGGGGGTGTGTGCCCCCTTGGACTTTAGGATTAGGTTTGAGTGTTGGGCTGGTGGATGTATATGTGTGACTGGGATAGGTAAGGCTGCAGAGTTTTGAGTGGTGAGGTATGAGGTTCTATGGGGCTTAGTGGTGAAGCCAGGTGAATCTGGCCCATGCCTTTCATTATCGTGGTCCGACACCACTTGGTTCAATGGACCGGGTGTGCACTGGGACACATCATCAGTAATGCATCCTCGGATCATGGGGTGTTTCGGGTCTTTCATCATTAAACACCCTCCCCGAGATGACCCAGCCGGAGTTGATCAAGCTCGGCTTGTGTTTTCCCATGGACCAGGATAATGAGAGGCATGTAACTATGAGGGTAATGTTGTTTTTAAACATCATTACCCGGCATCTGTATGCCTGGGATTGCATGGGTTAAATTGACAGTGTTTACTGGGCATTCGGTGTCTCTGCACCTGAGTTTAGTGGTGACTGGTTTTCTGTGGACCCAGCTTGGGTTTAACTTTCTGGTTCTCTCTCGCCGTTTGGGCATCTGGGCTTTATTCTTGGCATTTTGTCGACCGGGAGAATGAAGAGCGTGTCACTGTTAGGTTAGGTTGAGAGTATGCGGGCAGTGGGCAAATCAGCCCTCTTGTGCTTTTTGATCTCCTCACTTGAGATTCAATTTCACGCGACCCTGCCACTTTGATCTGGCCCACGCCTTCATTAACCAGGTCCAACACTTGCCTTTCTTGGATCTTGCCCCTCCTGACAAAGGTAATCGGGTTTGTGGGGGAGTGGCCAGGGTTAGTCGGGGTGTGCCTAGGGTTTGTGGGGGTGTGGCATGATCTCTGGGATGTGCCGAGGGTTTGTGGGGGTGTGTGCCCCCTTGGACTTTAGGATTAGGTTTGAGTGTTGGGCTGGTGGATGTATATGTGTGACTGGGATAGGTAAGGCTGCAGAGTTTTGAGTGGTGAGGTATGAGGTTAGGTTGAGAGTATGCGGGCTGTTGGCAAATCAGCCCTCTTGTGCTTTTTGATCTCCTCACTTGAGATTCAATTTCACGCGACCCTGCCACTTTGATCTGGCCCACGCCTTCATTAACCAGGTCCAACACTTGCCTTTCTCGGATCTTGCCCCTGCTGACAAAGGTAATCGGGTTTGTGGGGGTGTGGCCAGGGTTAGTCGGGGAGTGACTAGGGTTTGTGGGGGTGTAGTATGATCACTGGGATGTGCCGAGGGTTTGTGGGGGTGTGTGCCCCCTTGGACTTTAGGATTAGGTTTGAGTGTTGGGCTGGTGGATGTATATGTGTCACTGGGAGAGGTAAGGCTGCAGAGTTTTGAGTGGTGAGGTATGAGGTGCTATGGGGCTTAGGCTTGTGTGGTGAAGCCAGGTGAATCTGGCCCATGCCTTTCATTATCATGGTCCGACACCACTTGGTTCAATGGGCCGGGTGTGCACTGGGACACATCATCAGTAATGCATCCTCGGATCATCGGGTGTTTCGGGTCTTTCATCATTAAACACCCTCCCCGAGATGACCCAGCCGGAGTTGATCAAGCTCGGCTTGTGTTTTCCCATGGACCAGGATAATGAGAGGCATGTAACTATGACGGTAATGTTGTTTTTAAACATCATTACCTGGCATCTGTATGCCTGGGATTGCATGGGTTAAATTGACAGTGTTTACTGGGCATTCGGTGTCTCTGCACCTGAGTTTAGTGGTGACTGGTTTTCTGTGGACCCAGCTTGGGTTTAACTTTCTGGTTCTCTCTCGCCTTTTGGGCATCTGGGCTTTCTTGTTGGCATTTTGTCGACCGGGAGAATGAAGAGCGTGTCACTGTTAGGTTAGGTTGAGAGTATGCGGGCAGTGGGCAAATCAGCCCTCTTGTGCTTTTTGATCTCCTCACTTGAGATTCAATTTCACGCGACCCTGCCACTTTGATCTGGCCCACGCCTTCATTAACCAGGTCCAACACTTGCCTTTCTTGGATCTTGCCCCTCCTGACAAAGGTAATCGGGTTTGTGGGGGAGTGGCCAGGGTTAGTCGGGGTGTGCCTAGGGTTTGTGGGGGTGTGGCGTGATCTCTGGGATGTGCCGAGGCTTTGTGGGGGTGTGTGCCCCCTTGGACTTTAGGATTAGGTTTGAGTGTTGGGCTGGTGGATGTATATGTGACTGGGATAGGTAAGGCTGCAGAGTTTGGAGTGGTGAGGTATGAGGTGCTGTGGCGCATAGGCTCATGTGGTGAAGCCAGGTGAATCTGGCCCATGCCTTTCATTATCGTGGTCCGACACCACTTGGTTCAATGGACCGGGTGTGCACTGGGACACATCATCAGTAATGCATCCTCGGATCATGGGGTGTTTCGGGTCTTTCATCATTAAACACCCTCCCCGAGATGACCCAGCCGGAGTTGATCAAGCTCGGCTTGTGTTTTCCCATGGACCAGGATAATGAGAGGCATGTAACTATGAGGGTAATGACGTTTTTAAACATCATTACCTGGCATCTGTATGCCTGGGGATGAATGGGTTAAATTGACAGTGTTTACTGGGCATTCGGTGTCTCTGCACCTGAGGTTAGTGGTGGCTTGTTTTCTGTGGACCCAGCTTGGGTTTAACTTTCTGGTTCTCTCTTGCCGTTTGGGCATCTGGGCTTTGTTCTTGGCATTTTGTCGACCGGGAGGATGAAGAGCGTGTCACTGTTAGGTTAGGTTGAGAGTATGCGGGCAGTGGGCAAATCAGCCCTCTTGTGCTTTTTGATCTCCTCACTTGAGATTCAATTTCACGCGACCCTGCCACTTTGATCTGGCCCACGCCTTCATTAACCAGGTCCAACACTTGCCTTTCTTGGATCTTGCCCCTCCTGACAAAGGTAATCGGGTTTGTGGGGGAGTGGCCAGGGTTAGTCGGGGTGTGCCTAGGGTTTGTGGGGGTGTGGCGTGATCTCTGGGATGTGCCGAGGCTTTGTGGGGGTGTGTGCCCCCTTGGACTTTAGGATTAGGTTTGAGTGTTGGGCTGGTGGATGTATATGTGACTGGGATAGGTAAGGCTGCAGAGTTTGGAGTGGTGAGGTATGAGGTGCTGTGGCGCATAGGCTCATGTGGTGAAGCCAGGTGAATCTGGCCCATGCCTTTCATTATCGTGGTCCGACACCACTTGGTTCAATGGACCGGGTGTGCACTGGGACACATCATCAGTAATGCATCCTCGGATCATGGGGTGTTTCGGGTCTTTCATCATTAAACACCCTCCCCGAGATGACCCAGCCGGAGTTGATCAAGCTCGGCTTGTGTTTTCCCATGGACCAGGATAATGAGAGGCATGTAACTATGAGGGTAATGACGTTTTTAAACATCATTACCTGGCATCTGTATGCCTGGGGATGAATGGGTTAAATTGACAGTGTTTACTGGGCATTCGGTGTCTCTGCACCTGAGTTTAGTGGTGGCTTGTTTTCTGTGGACCCAGCTTGGGTTTAACTTTCTGGTTCTCTCTTGCCGTTTGGGCATCTGGTCTTTGTTCTTGGCATTTTGTCGACCGGGAGAATGAAGAGCGTGTCACTGTTAGGTTAGGTTGAGAGTATGCGGGCAGTGGGCAAATCAGCCCTCTTGTGCTTTTTGATCTCCTCACTTGAGATTCAATTTCACGCGACCCTGCCACTTTGATCTGGCCCACGCCTTCATTAACCAGGTCCAACACTTGCCTTTCTTGGATCTTGCCCCTCCTGACAAAGGTAATCGGGTTTGTGGGGGAGTGGCCAGGGTTAGTCGGGGTGTGCCTAGGGTTTGTGGGGGTGTGGCGTGATCTCTGGGATGTGCCGAGGCTTTGTGGGGGTGTGTGCCCCCTTGGACTTTAGGATTAGGTTTGAGTGTTGGGCTGGTGGATGTATATGTGACTGGGATAGGTAAGGCTGCAGAGTTTGGAGTGGTGAGGTATGAGGTGCTGTGGCGCATAGGCTCATGTGGTGAAGCCAGGTGAATCTGGCCCATGCCTTTCATTATCGTGGTCCGACACCACTTGGTTCAATGGACCGGGTGTGCACTGGGACACATCATCAGTAATGCATCCTCGGATCATGGGGTGTTTCGGGTCTTTCATCATTAAACACCCTCCCCGAGATGACCCAGCCGGAGTTGATCAAGCTCGGCTTGTGTTTTCCCATGGACCAGGATAATGAGAGGCATGTAACTATGAGGGTAATGACGTTTTTAAACATCATTACCTGGCATCTGTATGCCTGGGGATGAATGGGTTAAATTGACAGTGTTTACTGGGCATTCGGTGTCTCTGCACCTGAGTTTAGTGGTGGCTTGTTTTCTGTGGACCCAGCTTGGGTTTAACTTTCTGGTTCTCTCTTGCCGTTTGGGCATCTGGTCTTTGTTCTTGGCATTTTGTCGACCGGGAGAATGAAGAGCGTGTCACTGTTAGGTTAGGTTGAGAGTATGCGGGCAGTGGGCAAATCAGCCCTCTTGTGCTTTTTGATCTCCTCACTTGAGATTCAATTTCACGCGACCCTGCCACTTTGATCTGGCCCACGCCTTCATTAACCAGGTCCAACACTTGCCTTTCTTGGATCTTGCCCCTCCTGACAAAGGTAATCGGGTTTGTGGGGGAGTGGCCAGGGTTAGTCGGGGTGTGCCTAGGGTTTGTGGGGGTGTGGCGTGATCTCTGGGATGTGCCGAGGCTTTGTGGGGGTGTGTGCCCCCTTGGACTTTAGGATTAGGTTTGAGTGTTGGGCTGGTGGATGTATATGTGACTGGGATAGGTAAGGCTGCAGAGTTTGGAGTGGTGAGGTATGAGGTGCTGTGGCGCATAGGCTCATGTGGTGAAGCCAGGTGAATCTGGCCCATGCCTTTCATTATCGTGGTCCGACACCACTTGGTTCAATGGACCGGGTGTGCACTGGGACACATCATCAGTAATGCATCCTCGGATCATGGGGTGTTTCGGGTCTTTCATCATTAAACACCCTCCCCGAGATGACCCAGCCGGAGTTGATCAAGCTCGGCTTGTGTTTTCCCATGGACCAGGATAATGAGAGGCATGTAACTATGAGGGTAATGACGTTTTTAAACATCATTACCTGGCATCTGTATGCCTGGGGATGAATGGGTTAAATTGACAGTGTTTACTGGGCATTCGGTGTCTCTGCACCTGAGTTTAGTGGTGGCTTGTTTTCTGTGGACCCAGCTTGGGTTTAACTTTCTGGTTCTCTCTTGCCGTTTGGGCATCTGGGCTTTGTTCTTGGCATTTTGTCGACCGGGAGAATGAAGAGCGTGTCACTGTTAGGTTAGGTTGAGAGTATGCGGGCAGTGGGCAAATCAGCCCTCTTGTGCTTTTTGATCTCCTCACTTGAGATTCAATTTCACGCGACCCTGCCACTTTGATCTGGCCCACGCCTTCATTAACCAGGTCCAACACTTGCCTTTCTTGGATCTTGCCCCTCCTGACAAAGGTAATCGGGTTTGTGGGGGAGTGGCCAGGGTTAGTCGGGGTGTGCCTAGGGTTTGTGGGGGTGTGGCGTGATCTCTGGGATGTGCCGAGGCTTTGTGGGGGTGTGTGCCCCCTTGGACTTTAGGATTAGGTTTGAGTGTTGGGCTGGTGGATGTATATGTGACTGGGATAGGTAAGGCTGCAGAGTTTGGAGTGGTGAGGTATGAGGTGCTGTGGCGCATAGGCTCATGTGGTGAAGCCAGGTGAATCTGGCCCATGCCTTTCATTATCGTGGTCCGACACCACTTGGTTCAATGGACCGGGTGTGCACTGGGACACATCATCAGTAATGCATCCTCGGATCATGGGGTGTTTCGGGTCTTTCATCATTAAACACCCTCCCCGAGATGACCCAGCCGGAGTTGATCAAGCTCGGCTTGTGTTTTCCCATGGACCAGGATAATGAGAGGCATGTAACTATGAGGGTAATGACGTTTTTAAACATCATTACCTGGCATCTGTATGCCTGGGGATGAATGGGTTAAATTGACAGTGTTTACTGGGCATTCGGTGTCTCTGCACCTGAGTTTAGTGGTGGCTTGTTTTCTGTGGACCCAGCTTGGGTTTAACTTTCTGGTTCTCTCTTGCCGTTTGGGCATCTGGGCTTTGTTCTTGGCATTTTGTCGACCGGGAGAATGAAGAGCGTGTCACTGTTAGGTTAGGTTGAGAGTATGCGGGCAGTGGGCAAATCAGCCCTCTTGTGCTTTTTGATCTCCTCACTTGAGATTCAATTTCACGCGACCCTGCCACTTTGATCTGGCCCACGCCTTCATTAACCAGGTCCAACACTTGCCTTTCTTGGATCTTGCCCCTCCTGACAAAGGTAATCGGGTTTGTGGGGGAGTGGCCAGGGTTAGTCGGGGTGTGCCTAGGGTTTGTGGGGGTGTGGCGTGATCTCTGGGATGTGCCGAGGCTTTGTGGGGGTGTGTGCCCCCTTGGACTTTAGGATTAGGTTTGAGTGTTGGGCTGGTGGATGTATATGTGACTGGGATAGGTAAGGCTGCAGAGTTTGGAGTGGTGAGGTATGAGGTGCTGTGGCGCATAGGCTCATGTGGTGAAGCCAGGTGAATCTGGCCCATGCCTTTCATTATCGTGGTCCGACACCACTTGGTTCAATGGACCGGGTGTGCACTGGGACACATCATCAGTAATGCATCCTCGGATCATGGGGTGTTTCGGGTCTTTCATCATTAAACACCCTCCCCGAGATGACCCAGCCGGAGTTGATCAAGCTCGGCTTGTGTTTTCCCATGGACCAGGATAATGAGAGGCATGTAACTATGACGGTAATGTTGTTTTTAAACATCATTACCTGGCATCTGTATGCCTGGGATTGCATGGGTTAAATTGACAGTGTTTACTGGGCATTCGGTGTCTCTGCACCTGAGTTTAGTGGTGACTGGTTTTCTGTGGACCCAGCTTGGGTTTAACTTTCTGGTTCTCTCTCGCCTTTTGGGCATCTGGGCTTACTTGTTGGCATTTTGTCGACCGGGAGAATGAAGAGCGTGTCACTGTTAGGTTAGGTTGAGAGTATGCGGGCAGTGGGCAAATCAGCCCTCTTGTGCTTTAGGGTTAGGGTTAGGTTGAGAGTATGCGGGCAGTGGGCAAATCAGCCCTCTTGTGCTTTTTGATCTCCTCACTTGAGATTCAATTTCACGCGACCCTGCCACTTTGATCTGGCCCACGCCTTCATTAACCAGGTCCAACACTTGCCTTTCTTGGATCTTGCCCCTCCTGACAAAGGTAATCGGGTTTGTGGGGGAGTGGCCAGGGTTAGTCGGGGTGTGCCTAGGGTTTGTGGGGGTGTGGCATCATCTCTGGGATGTGCCGAGGGTTTGTGGGGGTGTGTGCCCCCTTGGACTTTAGGATTAGGTTTGAGTGTTGGGCTGGTGGATGTATATGTGTGACTGGGATAGGTAAGGCTGCAGAGTTTGGAGTGGTGAGGTATGAGGTGCTGTGGCGCATAGGCTCATGTGGTCAAGCCAGGTGAATCTGGCCCATGCCTTTCATTATCGTGGTCCGACACCACTTGGTTCAATGGACCGGGTGTGCACTGGGACACATCATCAGTAATGCATCCTCGGATCATGGGGTGTTTCGGGTCTTTCATCATTAAACACCCTCCCCGAGATGACCCAGCCGGAGTTGATCAAGCTCGGCTTGTGTTTTCCCATGGACCACGATAATGAGAGGCATGTAACTATGATGGTAATGTTGTTTTTAAACATCATTACCTGGCATCTGTATGCCTGGGATTGCATGGGTTAAATTGACAGTGTTTACTGGGCATTCGGTGTCTCTGCACCTGAGTTGAGTGGTGACTGGTTTTCTGTGGACCCAGCTTGGGTTTAACTTTCTGGTTCTCTCTCGCCGTTTGGGCATCTGGGCTTTATTCTTGGCATTTTGTCGACCGGGAGAATGAAGAGCGTGTCACTGTTAGGTTAGGTTGAGAGTATGCGGGCAGTGGGCAAATCAGCCCTCTTGTGCTTTTTGATCTCCTCACTTGAGATTCAATTTCACGCGACCCTGCCACTTTGATCTGGCCCACGCCTTCATTAACCAGGTCCAACACTTGCCTTTCTTGGATCTTGCCCCTCCTGACAAAGGTAATCGGGTTTGTGGGGGAGTGGCCAGGGTTAGTCGGGGTGTGCCTAGGGTTTGTGGGGGTGTGGCATGATCTCTGGGATGTGCCGAGGGTTTGTGGGGGTGTGTGCCCCCTTGGACTTTAGGATTAGGTTTGAGTGTTGGGCTGGTGGATGCATATGTGTGACTGGGAGAGGTAAGGCTGCAGAGTTTGGAGTGGTGAGGTATGAGGTGCTATGGTGCATTTGGCTCGTGTGGTGAAGCCAGGTGAATCTGGCCCATGCCTTTCATTATCGTGGTCCGACACCACTTGGTTCAATGGACCGGGTGTGCACTGGGACACATCATCAGTAATGCATCCTCGGATCATGGGGTGTTTCGGGTCTTTCACATTAGGGATAGGTTGAGAGTATGCGGGCAGTGGGCAAATCAGCCCTCTTGTGCTTTTTGATCTCCTCACTTGAGATTCAATTTCACGCGACCCTGCCACTTTGATCTGGCCCACGCCTTCATTCACCAGGTCCAACACTTGCCTTTCTTGGATCTTGCCCCTCCTGACAAAGGTAATCGGGTTTGTGGGGGAGTGGCCAGGGTTAGTCGGGGTGTGCCTAGGGTTTGTGGGGGTGTGGCATGATCTCTGGGATGTGCCGAGGGTTTGTGGGGGTGTGTGCCCCCTTGGACTTTAGGATTAGGTTTGAGTGTTGGGCTGGTGGATGTATATGTGTGACTGGGATAGGTAAGGCTGCAGAGTTTTGAGTGGTGAGGTATGAGGTTAGGTTGAGAGTATGCGGGCAGTGGGCAAATCAGCCCTCTTGTGCTTTTTGATCTCCTCACTTGAGATTCAATTTCACGCGACCCTGCCACTTTGATCTGGCCCACGCCTTCATTAACCAGGTCCAACACTTGCCTTTCTCGGATCTTGCCCCTGCTGACAAAGGTAATCGGGTTTGTGGGGGTGTGGCCAGGGTTAGTCGGGGAGTGACTAGGGTTTGTGGGGGTGTAGTATGATCACTGGGATGTGCCGAGGGTTTGTGGGGGTGTGTGCCCCCTTGGACTTTAGGATTAGGTTTGAGTGTTGGGCTGGTGGATGTATATGTGTCACTGGGAGAGGTAAGGCTGCAGAGTTTTGAGTGGTGAGGTATGAGGTGCTATGGGGCTTAGGCTTGTGTGGTGAAGCCAGGTGAATCTGGCCCATGCCTTTCATTATCATGGTCCGACACCACTTGGTTCAATGGGCCGGGTGTGCACTGGGACACATCATCAGTAATGCATCCTCGGATCATCGGGTGTTTCGGGTCTTTCATCATTAAACACCCTCCCCGAGATGACCCAGCCGGAGTTGATCAAGCTCGGCTTGTGTTTTCCCATGGACCAGGATAATGAGAGGCATGTAACTATGACGGTAATGTTGTTTTTAAACATCATTACCTGGCATCTGTATGCCTGGGATTGCATGGGTTAAATTGACAGTGTTTACTGGGCATTCGGTGTCTCTGCACCTGAGTTTAGTGGTGACTGGTTTTCTGTGGACCCAGCTTGGGTTTAACTTTCTGGTTCTCTCTCGCCTTTTGGGCATCTGGGCTTTCTTGTTGGCATTTTGTCGACCGGGAGAATGAAGAGCGTGTCACTGTTAGGTTAGGTTGAGAGTATGCGGGCAGTGGGCAAATCAGCCCTCTTGTGCTTTAGGGTTAGGGTTAGGTTGAGAGTATGCGGGCAGTGGGCAAATCAGCCCTCTTGTGCTTTTTGATCTCCTCACTTGAGATTCAATTTCACGCGACCCTGCCACTTTGATCTGGCCCACGCCTTCATTAACCAGGTCCAACACTTGCCTTTCTTGGATCTTGCCCCTCCTGACAAAGGTAATCGGGTTTGTGGGGGAGTGGCCAGGGTTAGTCGGGGTGTGCCTAGGGTTTGTGGGGGTGTGGCATGATCTCTGGGATGTGCCGAGGGTTTGTGGGGGTGTGTGCCCCCTTGGACTTTAGGATTAGGTTTGAGTGTTGGGCTGGTGGATGTATATGTGTGACTGGGATAGGTAAGGCTGCAGAGTTTTGAGTGGTGAGGTATGAGGTGCTATTGGGCTTAGGCTTGTGTGGTGAAGCTAGGTGAATCTGGCCCATGCCTTTCATTATCATGGTCCGACACCACTTGGTTCAATGGACCGGGTGTGCACTGGGACACATCATCAGTAATGCATCCTCGGATCATGGGGTGTTTCGGGTCTTTCATCATTAAACACCCTCCCCGAGATGACCCAGCCGGAGTTGATCAAGCTCGGCTTGTGTTTTCCCATGGACCAGGATAATGACAGGCATGTAACTATGAGGGTAATGACGTTTTTAAACATCATTACCTGGCATCTGTATGCCTGGGGATGCATGGGTTAAATTGACAGTGTTTACTGGGCATTCGGTGTCTCTGCACCTGAGTTTAGTGGTGGCTTGTTTTCTGTGGACCCAGCTTGGGTTTAACTTTCTGGTTCTCTCTTGCCGTTTGGGCATCTGGGCTTTGTTCTTGGCATTTTGTCGACCGGGAGAATGAAGAGCGTGTCACTGTTAGGTTAGGTTGAGAGTATGCGGGCAGTGGGCAAATCAGCCCTCTTGTGCTTTTTGATCTCCTCACTTGAGATTCAATTTCACGCGACCCTGCCACTTTGATCTGGCCCACGCCTTCATTAACCAGGTCCAACACTTGCCTTTCTTGGATCTTGCCCCTCCTGACAAAGGTAATCGGGTTTGTGGGGGAGTGGCCAGGGTTAGTCGGGGTGTGCCTAGGGTTTGTGGGGGTGTGGCATGATCTCTGGGATGTGCCGAGGGTTTGTGGGGGTGTGTGCCCCCTTGGACTTTAGGATTAGGTTTGAGTGTTGGGCTGGTGGATGTATATGTGTGACTGGGATAGGTAAGGCTGCAGAGTTTTGAGTGGTGAGGTATGAGGTGCTATTGGGCTTAGGCTTGTGTGGTGAAGCTAGGTGAATCTGGCCCATGCCTTTCATTATCATGGTCCGACACCACTTGGTTCAATGGACCGGGTGTGCACTGGGACACATCATCAGTAATGCATCCTCGGATCATGGGGTGTTTCGGGTCTTTCATCATTAAACACCCTCCCCGAGATGACCCAGCCGGAGTTGATCAAGCTCGGCTTGTGTTTTCCCATGGACCAGGATAATGACAGGCATGTAACTATGAGGGTAATGACGTTTTTAAACATCATTACCTGGCATCTGTATGCCTGGGGATGCATGGGTTAAATTGACAGTGTTTACTGGGCATTCGGTGTCTCTGCACCTGAGTTTAGTGGTGGCTTGTTTTCTGTGGACCCAGCTTGGGTTTAACTTTCTGGTTCTCTCTTGCCGTTTGGGCATCTGGGCTTTGTTCTTGGCATTTTGTCGACCGGGAGAATGAAGAGCGTGTCACTGTTAGGTTAGGTTGAGAGTATGCGGGCAGTGGGCAAATCAGCCCTCTTGTGCTTTTTGATCTCCTCACTTGAGATTCAATTTCACGCGACCCTGCCACTTTGATCTGGCCCACGCCTTCATTAACCAGGTCCAACACTTGCCTTTCTTGGATCTTGCCCCTCCTGACAAAGGTAATCGGGTTTGTGGGGGAGTGGCCAGGGTTAGTCGGGGTGTGCCTAGGGTTTGTGGGGGTGTGGCATGATCTCTGGGATGTGCCGAGGGTTTGTGGGGGTGTGTGCCCCCTTGGACTTTAGGATTAGGTTTGAGTGTTGGGCTGGTGGATGTATATGTGTGACTGGGATAGGTAAGGCTGCAGAGTTTTGAGTGGTGAGGTATGAGGTGCTATTGGGCTTAGGCTTGTGTGGTGAAGCTAGGTGAATCTGGCCCATGCCTTTCATTATCATGGTCCGACACCACTTGGTTCAATGGACCGGGTGTGCACTGGGACACATCATCAGTAATGCATCCTCGGATCATGGGGTGTTTCGGGTCTTTCATCATTAAACACCCTCCCCGAGATGACCCAGCCGGAGTTGATCAAGCTCGGCTTGTGTTTTCCCATGGACCAGGATAATGACAGGCATGTAACTATGAGGGTAATGACGTTTTTAAACATCATTACCCGGCATCTGTATGCCTGGGGATGCATGGGTTAAATTGACAGTGTTTACTGGGCATTCGGTGTCTCTGCACCTGAGTTTAGTGGTGGCTTGTTTTCTGTGGACCCAGCTTGGGTTTAACTTTCTGGTTCTCTCTTGCCGTTTGGGCATCTGGGCTTTGTTCTTGGCATTTTGTCGACCGGGAGAATGAAGAGCGTGTCACTGTTAGGTTAGGTTGAGAGTATGCGGGCAGTGGGCAAATCAGCCCTCTTGTGCTTTTTGATCTCCTCACTTGAGATTCAATTTCACGCGACCCTGCCACTTTGATCTGGCCCACGCCTTCATTAACCAGGTCCAACACTTGCCTTTCTTGGATCTTGCCCCTCCTGACAAAGGTAATCGGGTTTGTGGGGGAGTGGCCAGGGTTAGTCGGGGTGTGCCTAGGGTTTGTGGGGGTGTGGCATGATCTCTGGGATGTGCCGAGGGTTTGTGGGGGTGTGTGCCCCCTTGGACTTTAGGATTAGGTTTGAGTGTTGGGCTGGTGGATGTATATGTGTGACTGGGATAGGTAAGGCTGCAGAGTTTTGAGTGGTGAGGTATGAGGTGCTATTGGGCTTAGGCTTGTGTGGTGAAGCTAGGTGAATCTGGCCCATGCCTTTCATTATCATGGTCCGACACCACTTGGTTCAATGGACCGGGTGTGCACTGGGACACATCATCAGTAATGCATCCTCGGATCATGGGGTGTTTCGGGTCTTTCATCATTAAACACCCTCCCCGAGATGACCCAGCCGGAGTTGATCAAGCTCGGCTTGTGTTTTCCCATGGACCAGGATAATGAGAGGCATGTAACTATGAGGGTAATGACGTTTTTAAACATCATTACCTGGCATCTGTATGCCTGGGGATGCATGGGTTAAATTGACAGTGTTTACTGGGCATTCGGTGTCTCTGCACCTGAGTTTAGTGGTGGCTTGTTTTCTGTGGACCCAGCTTGGGTTTAACTTTCTGGTTCTCTCTTGCCGTTTGGGCATCTGGGCTTTGTTCTTGGCATTTTGTCGACCGGGAGAATGAAGAGCGTGTCACTGTTAGGTTAGGTTGAGAGTATGCGGGCAGTGGGCAAATCAGCCCTCTTGTGCTTTTTGATCTCCTCACTTGAGATTCAATTTCACGCGACCCTGCCACTTTGATCTGGCCCACGCCTTCATTAACCAGGTCCAACACTTGCCTTTCTTGGATCTTGCCCCTCCTGACAAAGGTAATCGGGTTTGTGGGGGAGTGGCCAGGGTTAGTCGGGGTGTGCCTAGGGTTTGTGGGGGTGTGGCATGATCTCTGGGATGTGCCGAGGGTTTGTGGGGGTGTGTGCCCCCTTGGACTTTAGGATTAGGTTTGAGTGTTGGGCTGGTGGATGTATATGTGTGACTGGGATAGGTAAGGCTGCAGAGTTTTGAGTGGTGAGGTATGAGGTGCTATTGGGCTTAGGCTTGTGTGGTGAAGCTAGGTGAATCTGGCCCATGCCTTTCATTATCATGGTCCGACACCACTTGGTTCAATGGACCGGGTGTGCACTGGGACACATCATCAGTAATGCATCCTCGGATCATGGGGTGTTTCGGGTCTTTCATCATTAAACACCCTCCCCGAGATGACCCAGCCGGAGTTGATCAAGCTCGGCTTGTGTTTTCCCATGGACCAGGATAATGACAGGCATGTAACTATGAGGGTAATGACGTTTTTAAACATCATTACCTGGCATCTGTATGCCTGGGGATGCATGGGTTAAATTGACAGTGTTTACTGGGCATTCGGTGTCTCTGCACCTGAGTTTAGTGGTGGCTTGTTTTCTGTGGACCCAGCTTGGGTTTAACTTTCTGGTTCTCTCTTGCCGTTTGGGCATCTGGGCTTTGTTCTTGGCATTTTGTCGACCGGGAGAATGAAGAGCGTGTCACTGTTAGGTTAGGTTGAGAGTATGCGGGCAGTGGGCAAATCAGCCCTCTTGTGCTTTTTGATCTCCTCACTTGAGATTCAATTTCACGCGACCCTGCCACTTTGATCTGGCCCACGCCTTCATTAACCAGGTCCAACACTTGCCTTTCTTGGATCTTGCCCCTCCTGACAAAGGTAATCGGGTTTGTGGGGGAGTGGCCAGGGTTAGTCGGGGTGTGCCTAGGGTTTGTGGGGGTGTGGCATGATCTCTGGGATGTGCCGAGGGTTTGTGGGGGTGTGTGCCCCCTTGGACTTTAGGATTAGGTTTGAGTGTTGGGCTGGTGGATGTATATGTGTGACTGGGATAGGTAAGGCTGCAGAGTTTTGAGTGGTGAGGTATGAGGTGCTATTGGGCTTAGGCTTGTGTGGTGAAGCTAGGTGAATCTGGCCCATGCCTTTCATTATCATGGTCCGACACCACTTGGTTCAATGGACCGGGTGTGCACTGGGACACATCATCAGTAATGCATCCTCGGATCATGGGGTGTTTCGGGTCTTTCATCATTAAACACCCTCCCCGAGATGACCCAGCCGGAGTTGATCAAGCTCGGCTTGTGTTTTCCCATGGACCAGGATAATGACAGGCATGTAACTATGAGGGTAATGACGTTTTTAAACATCATTACCTGGCATCTGTATGCCTGGGGATGCATGGGTTAAATTGACAGTGTTTACTGGGCATTCGGTGTCTCTGCACCTGAGTTTAGTGGTGGCTTGTTTTCTGTGGACCCAGCTTGGGTTTAACTTTCTGGTTCTCTCTTGCCGTTTGGGCATCTGGGCTTTGTTCTTGGCATTTTGTCGACCGGGAGAATGAAGAGCGTGTCACTGTTAGGTTAGGTTGAGAGTATGCGGGCAGTGGGCAAATCAGCCCTCTTGTGCTTTTTGATCTCCTCACTTGAGATTCAATTTCACGCGACCCTGCCACTTTGATCTGGCCCACGCCTTCATTAACCAGGTCCAACACTTGCCTTTCTTGGATCTTGCATTAGGGTTAGGGTTAGGGTTAGGTTGAGAGTATGCGGGCAGTGGGCAAATCAGCCCTCTTGTGCTTTTTGATCTCCTCACTTGAGATTCAATTTCACGCGACCCTGCCACTTTGATCTGGCCCACGCCTTCATTAACCAGGTCCAACACTTGCCTTTCTTGGATCTTGCCCCTCCTGACAAAGGTAATCGGGTTTGTGGGGGAGTGGCCAGGGTTAATCGGGGTGTGCCTAGGGTTTGTGGGGGTGTGGCATGATCTGTGGGATGTGCCGAGGGTTTGTGGGGGTGTGTGCCCCCTTGGACTTTAGGATTAGGTTTGAGTGTTGGGCTGGTGGATGTATATGTGTGACGGGGATAGGTAAGGCTGCAGAGTTTTGAGTGGTGAGGTATGAGGTTCTATGGGGCTTAGTGGTGAAGCCAGGTGAATCTGGCCCATGCCTTTCATTATCGTGGTCCGACACCACTTGGTTCAATGGACCGGGTGTGCACTGGGACACATCATCAGTAATGCATCCTCGGATCATGGGGTGTTTCGGGTCTTTCATCATTAAACACCCTCCCCGAGATGACCCAGCCGGAGTTGATCAAGCTCGGCTTGTGTTTTCCCATGGACCACGATAATGAGAGGCATGTAACTATGATGGTAATGTTGTTTTTAAACATCATTACCTGGCATCTGTATGCCTGGGATTGCATGGGTTAAATTGACAGTGTTTACTGGGCATTCGGTGTCTCTGCACCTGAGTTGAGTGGTGACTGGTTTTCTGTGGACCCAGCTTGGGTTTAACTTTCTGGTTCTCTCTCGCCGTTTGGGCATCTGGGCTTTATTCTTGGCATTTTGTCGACCGGGAGAATGAAGAGCGTGTCACTGTTAGGTTAGGTTGAGAGTATGCGGGCAGTGGGCAAATCAGCCCTCTTGTGCTTTTTGATCTCCTCACTTGAGATTCAATTTCACGCGACCCTGCCACTTTGATCTGGCCCACGCCTTCATTAACCAGGTCCAACACTTGCCTTTCTTGGATCTTGCCCCTCCTGACAAAGGTAATCGGGTTTGTGGGGGAGTGGCCAGGGTTAATCGGGGTGTGCCTAGGGTTTGTGGGGGTGTGGCATGATCTGTGGGATGTGCCGAGGGTTTGTGGGGGTGTGTGCCCCCTTGGACTTTAGGATTAGGTTTGAGTGTTGGGCTGGTGGATGTATATGTGTGACGGGGATAGGTAAGGCTGCAGAGTTTTGAGTGGTGAGGTATGAGGTTCTATGGGGCTTAGTGGTGAAGCCAGGTGAATCTGGCCCATGCCTTTCATTATCGTGGTCCGACACCACTTGGTTCAATGGACCGGGTGTGCACTGGGACACATCATCAGTAATGCATCCTCGGATCATGGGGTGTTTCGGGTCTTTCATCATTAAACACCCTCCCCGAGATGACCCAGCCGGAGTTGATCAAGCTCGGCTTGTGTTTTCCCATGGACCACGATAATGAGAGGCATGTAACTATGATGGTAATGTTGTTTTTAAACATCATTACCTGGCATCTGTATGCCTGGGATTGCATGGGTTAAATTGACAGTGTTTACTGGGCATTCGGTGTCTCTGCACCTGAGTTGAGTGGTGACTGGTTTTCTGTGGACCCAGCTTGGGTTTAACTTTCTGGTTCTCTCTCGCCGTTTGGGCATCTGGGCTTTATTCTTGGCATTTTGTCGACCGGGAGAATGAAGAGCGTGTCACTGTTAGGTTAGGTTGAGAGTATGCGGGCAGTGGGCAAATCAGCCCTCTTGTGCTTTTTGATCTCCTCACTTGAGATTCAATTTCACGCGACCCTGCCACTTTGATCTGGCCCACGCCTTCATTAACCAGGTCCAACACTTGCCTTTCTTGGATCTTGCCCCTCCTGACAAAGGTAATCGGGTTTGTGGGGGAGTGGCCAGGGTTAATCGGGGTGTGCCTAGGGTTTGTGGGGGTGTGGCATGATCTGTGGGATGTGCCGAGGGTTTGTGGGGGTGTGTGCCCCCTTGGACTTTAGGATTAGGTTTGAGTGTTGGGCTGGTGGATGTATATGTGTGACGGGGATAGGTAAGGCTGCAGAGTTTTGAGTGGTGAGGTATGAGGTTCTATGGGGCTTAGTGGTGAAGCCAGGTGAATCTGGCCCATGCCTTTCATTATCGTGGTCCGACACCACTTGGTTCAATGGACCGGGTGTGCACTGGGACACATCATCAGTAATGCATCCTCGGATCATGGGGTGTTTCGGGTCTTTCATCATTAAACACCCTCCCCGAGATGACCCAGCCGGAGTTGATCAAGCTCGGCTTGTGTTTTCCCATGGACCACGATAATGAGAGGCATGTAACTATGATGGTAATGTTGTTTTTAAACATCATTACCTGGCATCTGTATGCCTGGGATTGCATGGGTTAAATTGACAGTGTTTACTGGGCATTCGGTGTCTCTGCACCTGAGTTGAGTGGTGACTGGTTTTCTGTGGACCCAGCTTGGGTTTAACTTTCTGGTTCTCTCTCGCCGTTTGGGCATCTGGGCTTTATTCTTGGCATTTTGTCGACCGGGAGAATGAAGAGCGTGTCACTGTTAGGTTAGGTTGAGAGTATGCGGGCAGTGGGCAAATCAGCCCTCTTGTGCTTTTTGATCTCCTCACTTGAGATTCAATTTCACGCGACCCTGCCACTTTGATCTGGCCCACGCCTTCATTAACCAGGTCCAACACTTGCCTTTCTTGGATCTTGCCCCTCCTGACAAAGGTAATCGGGTTTGTGGGGGAGTGGCCAGGGTTAGTCGGGGTGTGCCTAGGGTTTGTGGGGGTGTGGCATCATCTCTGGGATGTGCCGAGGGTTTGTGGGGGTGTGTGCCCCCTT
This sequence comes from Mobula birostris, assembly GCF_030028105.1. Classification (NCBI taxonomy): domain Eukaryota; kingdom Metazoa; phylum Chordata; class Chondrichthyes; order Myliobatiformes; family Myliobatidae; genus Mobula; species Mobula birostris. Next base: position 5,874 of record NW_027274651.1, on the reverse strand, counting down.
GGACTTTAGGATTAGGTTTGAGTGTTGGGCTGGTGGATGTATATGTGTGACTGGGATAGGTAAGGCTGCAGAGTTTGGAGTGGTGAGGTATGAGGTGCTGTGGCGCATAGGCTCATGTGGTCAAGCCAGGTGAATCTGGCCCATGCCTTTCATTATCGTGGTCCGACACCACTTGGTTCAATGGACCGGGTGTGCACTGGAACACATCATCAGTAATGCATCCTCGGATCATGGGGTGTTTCGGGTCTTTCATCATTAAACACCCTCCCCGAGATGACCCAGCCGGAGTTGATCAAGCTCGGCTTGTGTTTTCCCATGGACCAGGATAATGAGAGACATGTAACTATGATGGTAATGTTGTTTTTAAACATCATTACCTGGCATCTGTATGCCTGGGATTGCATGGGTTAAATTGACAGTGTTTACTGGGCATTCGGTGTCTCTGCACCTGAGTTTAGTGGTGACTGGTTTTCTGTGGACCCAGCTTGGGTTTAACTTTCTGGTTCTCTCTCGCCTTTTGGGCATCTGGGCTTTTTTGTTGGCATTTTGTCGACCGGGAGAATGAAGAGCGTGTCACTGTTAGGTTAGGTTGAGAGTATGCGGGCAGTGGGCAAATCAGCCCTCTTGTGCTTTTTGATCTCCTCACTTGAGATTCAATTTCACGCGACCCTGCCACTTTGATCTGGCCCACGCCTTCATTAACCAGGTCCAACACTTGCCTTTCTTGGATCTTGCCCCTCCTGACAAAGGTAATCGGGTTTGTGGGGGAGTGGCCAGGGTTAGTCGGGGTGTGCCTAGGGTTTGTGGGGGTGTGGCATCATCTCTGGGATGTGCCGAGGGTTTGTGGGGGTGTGTGCCCCCTTGGACTTTAGGATTAGGTTTGAGTGTTGGGCTGGTGGATGTATATGTGTGACTGGGATAGGTAAGGCTGCAGAGTTTGGAGTGGTGAGGTATGAGGTGCTGTGGCGCATAGGCTCATGTGGTCAAGCCAGGTGAATCTGGCCCATGCCTTTCATTATCGTGGTCCGACACCACTTGGTTCAATGGACCGGGTGTGCACTGGAACACATCATCAGTAATGCATCCTCGGATCATGGGGTGTTTCGGGTCTTTCATCATTAAACACCCTCCCCGAGATGACCCAGCCGGAGTTGATCAAGCTCGGCTTGTGTTTTCCCATGGACCAGGATAATGAGAGACATGTAACTATGATGGTAATGTTGTTTTTAAACATCATTACCTGGCATCTGTATGCCTGGGATTGCATGGGTTAAATTGACAGTGTTTACTGGGCATTCGGTGTCTCTGCACCTGAGTTTAGTGGTGACTGGTTTTCTGTGGACCCAGCTTGGGTTTAACTTTCTGGTTCTCTCTCGCCTTTTGGGCATCTGGGCTTTTTTGTTGGCATTTTGTCGACCGGGAGAATGAAGAGCGTGTCACTGTTAGGTTAGGTTGAGAGTATGCGGGCAGTGGGCAAATCAGCCCTCTTGTGCTTTTTGATCTCCTCACTTGAGATTCAATTTCACGCGACCCTGCCACTTTGATCTGGCCCACGCCTTCATTAACCAGGTCCAACACTTGCCTTTCTTGGATCTTGCCCCTCCTGACAAAGGTAATCGGGTTTGTGGGGGAGTGGCCAGGGTTAGTCGGGGTGTGCCTAGGGTTTGTGGGGGTGTGGCATCATCTCTGGGATGTGCCGAGGGGTTTGTGGGGTGTGTGCCCCCTTGGACTTTAGGATTAGGTTTGAGTGTTGGGCTGGTGGATGTATATGTGTGACTGGGATAGGTAAGGCTGCAGAGTTTGGAGTGGTGAGGTATGAGGTGCTGTGGCGCATAGGCTCATGTGGTCAAGCCAGGTGAATCTGGCCCATGCCTTTCATTATCGTGGTCCGACACCACTTGGTTCAATGGACCGGGTGTGCACTGGAACACATCATCAGTAATGCATCCTCGGATCATGGGGTGTTTCGGGTCTTTCATCATTAAACACCCTCCCCGAGATGACCCAGCCGGAGTTGATCAAGCTCGGCTTGTGTTTTCCCATGGACCAGGATAATGAGAGACATGTAACTATGATGGTAATGTTGTTTTTAAACATCATTACCTGGCATCTGTATGCCTGGGATTGCATGGGTTAAATTGACAGTGTTTACTGGGCATTCGGTGTCTCTGCACCTGAGTTTAGTGGTGACTGGTTTTCTGTGGACCCAGCTTGGGTTTAACTTTCTGGTTCTCTCTCGCCTTTTGGGCATCTGGGCTTTTTTGTTGGCATTTTGTCGACCGGGAGAATGAAGAGCGTGTCACTGTTAGGTTAGGTTGAGAGTATGCGGGCAGTGGGCAAATCAGCCCTCTTGTGCTTTTTGATCTCCTCACTTGAGATTCAATTTCACGCGACCCTGCCACTTTGATCTGGCCCACGCCTTCATTAACCAGGTCCAACACTTGCCTTTCTTGGATCTTGCCCCTCCTGACAAAGGTAATCGGGTTTGTGGGGGAGTGGCCAGGGTTAGTCGGGGTGTGCCTAGGGTTTGTGGGGGTGTGGCATCATCTCTGGGATGTGCCGAGGGTTTGTGGGGGTGTGTGCCCCCTTGGACTTTAGGATTAGGTTTGAGTGTTGGGCTGGTGGATGTATATGTGTGACTGGGATAGGTAAGGCTGCAGAGTTTGGAGTGGTGAGGTATGAGGTGCTGTGGCGCATAGGCTCATGTGGTCAAGCCAGGTGAATCTGGCCCATGCCTTTCATTATCGTGGTCCGACACCACTTGGTTCAATGGACCGGGTGTGCACTGGAACACATCATCAGTAATGCATCCTCGGATCATGGGGTGTTTCGGGTCTTTCATCATTAAACACCCTCCCCGAGATGACCCAGCCGGAGTTGATCAAGCTCGGCTTGTGTTTTCCCATGGACCAGGATAATGAGAGACATGTAACTATGATGGTAATGTTGTTTTTAAACATCATTACCTGGCATCTGTATGCCTGGGATTGCATGGGTTAAATTGACAGTGTTTACTGGGCATTCGGTGTCTCTGCACCTGAGTTTAGTGGTGACTGGTTTTCTGTGGACCCAGCTTGGGTTTAACTTTCTGGTTCTCTCTCGCCTTTTGGGCATCTGGGCTTTTTTGTTGGCATTTTGTCGACCGGGAGAATGAAGAGCGTGTCACTGTTAGGTTAGGTTGAGAGTATGCGGGCAGTGGGCAAATCAGCCCTCTTGTGCTTTTTGATCTCCTCACTTGAGATTCAATTTCACGCGACCCTGCCACTTTGATCTGGCCCACGCCTTCATTAACCAGGTCCAACACTTGCCTTTCTTGGATCTTGCCCCTCCTGACAAAGGTAATCGGGTTTGTGGGGGAGTGGCCAGGGTTAGTCGGGGTGTGCCTAGGGTTTGTGGGGGTGTGGCATCATCTCTGGGATGTGCCGAGGGTTTGTGGGGGTGTGTGCCCCCTTGGACTTTAGGATTAGGTTTGAGTGTTGGGCTGGTGGATGTATATGTGTGACTGGGATAGGTAAGGCTGCAGAGTTTGGAGTGGTGAGGTATGAGGTGCTGTGGCGCATAGGCTCATGTGGTCAAGCCAGGTGAATCTGGCCCATGCCTTTCATTATCGTGGTCCGACACCACTTGGTTCAATGGACCGGGTGTGCACTGGAACACATCATCAGTAATGCATCCTCGGATCATGGGGTGTTTCGGGTCTTTCATCATTAAACACCCTCCCCGAGATGACCCAGCCGGAGTTGATCAAGCTCGGCTTGTGTTTTCCCATGGACCAGGATAATGAGAGACATGTAACTATGATGGTAATGTTGTTTTTAAACATCATTACCTGGCATCTGTATGCCTGGGATTGCATGGGTTAAATTGACAGTGTTTACTGGGCATTCGGTGTCTCTGCACCTGAGTTTAGTGGTGACTGGTTTTCTGTGGACCCAGCTTGGGTTTAACTTTCTGGTTCTCTCTCGCCTTTTGGGCATCTGGGCTTTTTTGTTGGCATTTTGTCGACCGGGAGAATGAAGAGCGTGTCACTGTTAGGTTAGGTTGAGAGTATGCGGGCAGTGGGCAAATCAGCCCTCTTGTGCTTTTTGATCTCCTCACTTGAGATTCAATTTCACGCGACCCTGCCACTTTGATCTGGCCCACGCCTTCATTAACCAGGTCCAACACTTGCCTTTCTTGGATCTTGCCCCTCCTGACAAAGGTAATCGGGTTTGTGGGGGAGTGGCCAGGGTTAGTCGGGGTGTGCCTAGGGTTTGTGGGGGTGTGCATCATCTCTGGGATGTGCCGAGGGTTTGTGGGGGTGTGTGCCCCCTTGGACTTTAGGATTAGGTTTGAGTGTTGGGCTGGTGGATGTATATGTGTGACTGGATAGGTAAGGCTGCAGAGTTTGGAGTGGTGAGGTATGAGGTGCTGTGGCGCATAGGCTCATGTGGTCAAGCCAGGTGAATCTGGCCCATGCCTTTCATTATCGTGGTCCGACACCACTTGGTTCAATGGACCGGGTGTGCACTGGAACACATCATCAGTAATGCATCCTCGGATCATGGGGTGTTTCGGGTCTTTCATCATTAAACACCCTCCCCGAGATGACCCAGCCGGAGTTGATCAAGCTCGGCTTGTGTTTTCCCATGGACCAGGATAATGAGAGACATGTAACTATGATGGTAATGTTGTTTTTAAACATCATTACCTGGCATCTGTATGCCTGGGATTGCATGGGTTAAATTGACAGTGTTTACTGGGCATTCGGTGTCTCTGCACCTGAGTTTAGTGGTGACTGGTTTTCTGTGGACCCAGCTTGGGTTTAACTTTCTGGTTCTCTCTCGCCTTTTGGGCATCTGGGCTTTTTTGTTGGCATTTTGTCGACCGGGAGAATGAAGAGCGTGTCACTGTTAGGTTAGGTTGAGAGTATGCGGGCAGTGGGCAAATCAGCCCTCTTGTGCTTTTTGATCTCCTCACTTGAGATTCAATTTCACGCGACCCTGCCACTTTGATCTGGCCCACGCCTTCATTAACCAGGTCCAACACTTGCCTTTCTTGGATCTTGCCCCTCCTGACAAAGGTAATCGGGTTTGTGGGGGAGTGGCCAGGGTTAGTCGGGGTGTGCCTAGGGTTTGTGGGGGTGTGGCATCATCTCTGGGATGTGCCGAGGGTTTGTGGGGGTGTGTGCCCCCTTGGACTTTAGGATTAGGTTTGAGTGTTGGGCTGGTGGATGTATATGTGTGACTGGGATAGGTAAGGCTGCAGAGTTTGGAGTGGTGAGGTATGAGGTGCTGTGGCGCATAGGCTCATGTGGTCAAGCCAGGTGAATCTGGCCCATGCCTTTCATTATCGTGGTCCGACACCACTTGGTTCAATGGACCGGGTGTGCACTGGAACACATCATCAGTAATGCATCCTCGGATCATGGGGTGTTTCGGGTCTTTCATCATTAAACACCCTCCCCGAGATGACCCAGCCGGAGTTGATCAAGCTCGGCTTGTGTTTTCCCATGGACCAGGATAATGAGAGACATGTAACTATGATGGTAATGTTGTTTTTAAACATCATTACCTGGCATCTGTATGCCTGGGATTGCATGGGTTAAATTGACAGTGTTTACTGGGCATTCGGTGTCTCTGCACCTGAGTTTAGTGGTGACTGGTTTTCTGTGGACCCAGCTTGGGTTTAACTTTCTGGTTCTCTCTCGCCTTTTGGGCATCTGGGCTTTTTTGTTGGCATTTTGTCGACCGGGAGAATGAAGAGCGTGTCACTGTTAGGTTAGGTTGAGAGTATGCGGGCAGTGGGCAAATCAGCCCTCTTGTGCTTTTTGATCTCCTCACTTGAGATTCAATTTCACGCGACCCTGCCACTTTGATCTGGCCCACGCCTTCA
>NW_027274650.1:0-88877 GCF_030028105.1 Mobula birostris | reverse complement strand
ATTCCCCTTTATCGCCGTGTTTTCACGCACCTCTCATGTCTTCCCCTAATCGCCCTGTTTTCACGCACCTCTCATAACTTCTCCTATATCGCTGTATTTTTGCGCTCCTCTCATATCTTCCCCTATATTGCCGTGCTTTCATGCACATCTCATAACGTCCCCTATATCGCCCTGTTTTCTCGCACCTCCCATACCTTCCCCGATATCGCTGTGTTTTCATGCACTTCTCATACCTTCCCCTATATGGCTGTGTTTTTGCGCACCTCTCATACATTCCCCTATATCTCTGTGTTTTTGCTCACCTCTCATACCTTCGGCTACATCGCTGTGTTTTTGCGCACCTCTCATGGCTTCCCCTATATCGCCGTGTTTTAGCTCCTCTCATAACTTCCCTACATCGCTGTGTTTTCTCGCCCCTCTGATGCATTCCCATGTACCGCCAACTTTTCGCGCACCTCTCATACTTTCCGCTATTTCGCCGTGTTTTCATGCACATCTCATACCGTCCCCAATATCACTGTGTTTTCGCGCACCTCCCTTAGAATCCCCTATATCGCTGTTCCTTCGTTCACCTCTCATACCTTCCTATATATCACTGTGCCTTCGTGCACCTCTCATACCTTCCACGATATCGCCCTGTTTTCGTGCACCTCTCATAATTTCCCCTATATTGCCCTGTTTTCATGCATTTCTCATAACGTTCCCTATATCGCCCTCTTTTCGCGCACCTCCCATACCATCCCCGATATCGCTGTGTTTTCATGCATCTCTCATACTTTCCCCTACATCGCTGTGTTTTTGCGCACCTCTCATACATTCCCCTATATCGCTGTGTTTTTGCACACCTCTCATAACTTCCCCTACATCGCTGTGTTTTCTCGCACCTCTGATGCATTTATATGAATCGACAAGTTTTCGCGCACCTCTCATACTTTCCCCTATTTTGCCGTGTTTTCGTGCACCTCTCATAGCTTCCTCTATATAGCCGTGTATTCATGCACATTTCATACATTCCCCTATATTGCTGTCTTTTTGTGCACATCCCATAGCTTCACCTTTATCGCTGTTTTATTGCTCACCTCTCATAGCTTCCCCTTTATCGCTGTATTTTCGCGCACCTCTCATGTCTTCCCCTAATTGCTCTGTTTTCACGCACCTCTCATAACTTCTCCTATATCGCTGTATTTTTGCGCTCCTCTCATATCTTCCCCTATATTGCCGTGCTTTCATGCACATCTCATAACGTCCTCTATATCGCTGTGTTTTTGCGCACCTCCCATACCTTCCCCGATATCGCTGTGTTTTCATGCACCTCTCATACTTTCCCCTATATCACTGTGCCTTCGCGCACCTCTCATACCTTCCTCTATATCGCCCTCTTTTCGCGCACCTCCCATACCTTCCCCGATATTGCTGTGTTTTCATGCACCTCTCATACCTTCCCCTATATGGCTGTGTTTTTGCGCACCTCTGATACCTTCCCCTATACGCTGTGTTTTCGCGCACCTCTCATGGCTTCCCCTATATCGCCATGTTTTCGCGCAATCTCATACCGTCCCCGATATCGCTGTGTTTTTGCGCACATCCCATAGCTTCACCTTTATCACTGTGTTATTGCTTACCTCTCATAGCTTCCCCTATTTCGCCGGGTTTTCGCGCAGCACTCATGTCTTCACTTCTATCGCTATGTTTTCGCTCCTCTCATTACTTCCCTTATGTCGCTGTGTTTTTTTCGCACCTCTGATACATTCCCCAGTATCGCCGTGTTCTCACACACCTCTCATACCTTCCCCTATATCGCTCTGTTTTTGCGCACCTCTCATACCTTCCGCTACATCGCTCTGTTTTTGCACACCTCTCATACCTTCCGCTACATCGCTCTGTTTTTGTGCACCTCTCATGGCTTCCCCGATATCGCGGTGTTTTCATGCACCTCTCATACCTTCCCCTATATCGCGGTGTTTTTGCGCACCTCTCATAACTTCCCCTATATCGCTGTGTTTTTGCACACCTCTCATACCTTCCGCTACATCGCTGTGTTTTTGCGCACCTCTCATGGTTTCCCCTATATCGCTGTGTTTTCGCTCCTCTCATAACTTCCCTACATCGCTGTGTTTTCTCGCACCTCCGATGCATTCCCCAGAATCGCCGTGTTCTCGCACACCTCTCATACCTTCCCCTATATCACTGTGCTTTCGCGCACGTCCCATAGCATCCCCTATATCACTGTGCCTTCACGCACTTCTCATACCTTTCCCTATATCGCCGTTTTCACGCACCTCCCATACCTTCCCCGATATCGCTGTGTTTTCATGCACCTCTCAGAACTTCCCCTATATCACTGTGTATTTGCGCACCTCTCATACCTTCCCCTATATCGCTGTGTGTTTTTGCACACCTCTCATACCTTCCCCTATATCGCTGTGTTTTTGCACACCTCTCATACCTTCCCCTATATCGCTGTGTTTTCGCGCACCTCTCATAACTTCTCCTATATCGCTGTATTTTTGCGCTCCTCTCATATCTTCCCCTATATTGCCGTGTTTTCATGCACATCTCACAACGTCCCCTATATCACCCTGTTTTCGCGCATCCCCCATACCTTCTCCGATATCGCTGTGTTTTCATGCACCTCTCATACCTTCCCCTATATCACTGTGCCTTAGCGCACCTCTCATACCTTCCCCTATATCGCCCTGTTTTCGGGCACCTCCCATACCTTCCCCGATATTGCTGTGTTTTCATGCACCTCTCATACCTTCCCCTATATGGCTGTGTTTTTGCGTACCTCTCATACCTTCCCCTATATCTCTGTGCTTTTGCACACCTCTGATACCTTCCGCTACATCGCTGTGTTTTCATGCACTTCTCATAACGTCCCCTATATCGCCCTGTTTTCACGCACCTCCCATACCTTCCCCGATATCGCTGTGTTTTAATGCACCTCTCATACCTTCCCCTATATCACTGTGCCTTCGTGCACCTCTCATACCTTCCCCGATATCGCCCTGTTTTCGCGCACCTCTCATAACTTCTCCTATATCGCTGTATTTTTGCACACCTCTCATAATTTCCCCTATATTGCGGTGTTTTCATGCACTTCTCATAACGTCCCCCTATATCGCCCTCTTTTCGCGCACCTCCCATATCTTCCCCGATATCGCTGCGTTTTGATGCATCTCTCATACCTTCCCCTATATCGCTGTGTTTTTGCACACCTCTCATAACTTCCCCTACATCGCTGTGTTTTCTCGTACCTCTGATGCATTTATATGAATCGACAAGTTTTCGCGCACCTCTCATACTTTCCCCCATTTCGCTGTGTTTTCGTGCACCTCTCATAGCTTCCCCTATACAGCCGTGTTTTCATGCACATCTCATACCGTCCCCAATATCACTGTGTTTTCGCGCACCTCCCTTAGCATCCCCTATATCGCTGTTCCTTCGTTCACCTCTCATACAATCCCCTATATCACCCTGTTTTCGTGCAGCTCTCATACCTTTCCCTATATCGCTGTGTTTTCACGCACCTCTCATAACTTCCCCTGTATCACCCTGTTTTCGCACAGCTCTCATACCTTTCCTTATATCACTGTGTTTTCACGCACCTTTCATAACTTCCCCTATATCGCTGTATTTTTGCGCTCCTCTCATATCTTCCCCCTATATTGCTGTGTTTTCATGCACGTCTCACAACGTCCCCTATATTGCCCTGTTTTCGTGCACCTCCCATACCTTCTCCGATATCGCTGTGTTTTCATGCACCTCTCATACCTTCCCCTATATCGCTGTGTTTTTGCACACCTCTCATAACTTCCCCTACATCGCTGTGTTTTCTCGTACCTCTGATGCATTTATATGAATCGACAAGTTTTCGCGCACCTCTCATACTTTCCGCTATTTCGCTGTGTTTTCGTGCACCTCTCATAGCTTCCCCTATATCACTGTGTTTTCGCGCACATCTCTTAGCATCCCCTATATCGCTGTTCCTTCGTTCACCTCTCATACAATCCCCTATAACGCCCTGCTTTTGCGTACCTCACATACCTTCCCCTATATCGATGTGTTTTCACGCACCTCTCATAACTTCCCCTATATCACCCTGTTTTCGTGCAGCTCTCATATCTTTCCCTATTTCGCTGCGTTTTCACGCACCTCTCATAAATTCCCCTGTATCATCCTGTTTTCGCACAGCTCTCATACCTTTCCCTATATCACTGTGTTTTCACGCAACTTTCATAACTTCCCCTATATCGCTGTGTTTTTGCGCACCTCTCATACCTTCCCCTATATCGCTGTGTTTTCGCTTCTCTCATAACTTCCCGTATATTGCTGTGATTTCTTGCACCTCTGTGGCATTCCACCGTATCGCCGTGTTTTTGCGCTCATCCCATAGCTTCACCTACATCGCTGCGTTTTTGCTCACCTCTCATACCTTCCCCTATATCGTTGTCTTTTCGTGCACATCCCATATCTTCACCTTTATCGCTGTGTTATTGCTCACCTCCCATAGCGTCCCCTATATCGCTGTGTTTTCGTGCACGTCCCATAGCGTCCCCTATATCGCTGTGTTTTCGGGCACCTCTCATACTGTCCCTGTATCGCCATGTTTTCGCGCACCTCTCATAATTTACCCTATATCGCCATGTTCTCGCACACCTCTCATAATTTCCCCTATATCGCTGTGTTTTCGCGCACGTCCCATAGCGTCCCCTATATCGCTGTGTTTTCGGGCACCTCTCATACTGTCCCTGTATCGCCATGTTTTCGCGCACATCCCATAGCTTTCACTATATTGCCCTGTTTTCATGCACCTCTCATGTCTTCCTCTATGTTACTGTGTTTTCATGCACCTCCCATAGCATCCCCTATATCGATGTGCCTTAGCGCTCCTCTCATACCTTCCCCTATATCGCCCTGTTTACACGCAGCTCCCATTCATTCCCCTATATCGCCGTGTTTTCGCGCACCTCTCATAATTTCCCCTATATCGCTGTGTTCTCGCACACCTCTCATACATTCCGCTATATCACTGTGTTTTCGCGCACGTCCCATAGCGTCCCCTATATCGCTGTGTTTTCGGGCACCTCTCACAACTTCTCCTCTATTGCTGTGTTTTTGCACACCTCTGCTACCTTCCCCTATACGCTGTGTTTTCACGCACCTCTCATGGCTTCCCCTATATCGCCATGTTTTCGCGCAATCTCATACCGTCCCCTATATCGCTGTGTTTTGGCGCACATACCATAGCTTCACCTTTATCGCTGTGTTATTGCTCACCTCTCATAGCTTCCACTATATCGCCGTGTTTTCACGTACCTCTCATGTCTTCACCTATATCGCTATGATTTTGCTCCTCTCATTACTTCCCTTATACCGCTGAGTTATCTCGCAACTCTGACACATTCCCCTGTATCGCCGTGTTTTGCGCACCTCTCATAATTTCCCCTATATCGCTGTGTTCTCGCACACCTCTCATCCATTCCGCTTTATCACTGTGTTTTCGCGCACGTCCCATAGCGTCCCCTATATCGCTGTGTTTTCGGGCACCTCTCACAACTTCTCCTATATTGCTGTGTTTTTGCACACCTCTGATACCTTCCCCTATACGCTATGTTTTCACGCACCTCTCATGGCTTCCCCTATATCGCCATGTTTTCGCGCAATCTCATACCGTACCCTATATCGCTGTGTTTTGGCGCACATACCATAGCTTCACCTTTATCGCTGTGTTATTGCTCACCTCTCATAGCTTCCCCTATATCGCCGTGTTTGCGCGGACCTCTCATGCCTTCACCTATATCGCTATGTTTTCGCTCCTCTCATTACTTCCCTTATATCGCTGTGTTTTCTCGCACCTCTGATACATTCCCCTATATCGCTGTGTTTTCGTGCACGTCCCATAGCGTCCCCTATATCGCTGTGTTTTCGGGCACCTCTCATACTGTCCCTGTATCGCCATGTTTTCGCGCACCTCTCATAATTTACCCTATATCGCCATGTTCTCGCACACCTCTCATAATTTCCCCCTATATCGCTGTGTTTTCGCGCACGTCCCATAGCGTCCCCTATATCGCTGTGTTTTCGGGCACCTCTCATACTGTCCCTGTATCGCCATGTTTTCGCGCACATCCCATAGCTTTCACTATATTGCCCTGTTTTCATGCACCTCTCATGTCTTCCTCTATGTTACTGTGTTTTCATGCACCTCCCATAGCATCCCCTATATCGATGTGCCTTAGCGCTCCTCTCATACCTTCCCCTATATCGCCCTGTTTACACGCAGCTCCCATTCATTCCCCTATATCGCCGTGTTTTCGCGCACCTCTCATAATTTCCCCTATATCGCTGTGTTCTCGCACACCTCTCATACATTCCGCTATATCACTGTGTTTTCGCGCACGTCCCATAGCGTCCCCTATATCGCTGTGTTTTCGGGCACCTCTCACAACTTCTCCTCTATTGCTGTGTTTTTGCACACCTCTGCTACCTTCCCCTATACGCTGTGTTTTCACGCACCTCTCATGGCTTCCCCTATATCGCCATGTTTTCGCGCAATCTCATACCGTCCCCTATATCGCTGTGTTTTGGCGCACATACCATAGCTTCACCTTTATCGCTGTGTTATTGCTCACCTCTCATAGCTTCCACTATATCGCCGTGTTTTCACGTACCTCTCATGTCTTCACCTATATCGCTATGATTTTGCTCCTCTCATTACTTCCCTTATACCGCTGAGTTATCTCGCAACTCTGACACATTCCCCTGTATCGCCGTGTTTTGCGCACCTCTCATAATTTCCGCCATATCGCTGTGTTCTCGCACACCTCTCATCCATTCCGCTTTATCACTGTGTTTTCGCGCACGTCCCATAGCGTCCCCTATATCGCTGTGTTTTCGGGCACCTCTCACAACTTCTCCTATATTGCTGTGTTTTTGCACACCTCTGATACCTTCCCCTATACGCTATGTTTTCACGCACCTCTCATGGCTTCCCCTATATCGCCATGTTTTCGCGCAATCTCATACCGTACCCCTATATCGCTGTGTTTTGGCGCACATACCATAGCTTCACCTTTATCGCTGTGTTATTGCTCACCTCTCATAGCTTCCCCTATATCGCCGTGTTTGCGCGGACCTCTCATGCCTTCACCTATATCGCTATGTTTTCGCTCCTCTCATTACTTCCCTTATATCGCTGTGTTTTCTCGCACCTCTGATACATTCCCTTGTATCGCCATGTTTTCGCGCACGTCCCATAGCGTCCCCTATATCGCTGTGTTTTCCGGCACCTCTCATACTGTCCCTGTATCGCCATGTTTTCGCGCACACCCATAGCTTTCACTATATTGCCCTGTTTTCATGCACCTCTCATGTCTTCCTCTATGTTACTGTGTTTTCACGCACCTCCCATAGCATCCCCTATATCGATGTACCTTAGCGCTCCTCTCATACCTTCTCCTATATCGCCCTGTTTACACGCAGCTCCCATTCCTTCCCCTATATCGCTGTGTTTTCACGCACCTCTAATAACTTCTCCTATATCGCTGCATTTTTGCGCATCTCTCAAACCTTCCCCTATATCGCCATGTTTTCATGCACATTTCATAACGTCCTCTATATCGCTGTGTATTAGCGCACCTCCCATAGAATCTGCTATATCGCTGTGCCTTCGCGCACATCTCATACCTTCCCCTATATTGCCCTGTTTTCGCGCAAATCCAATAGCTTTGCCTTTATCGCCGTGTTTTCGGGCACCTCTCATGCCTTCACCTATATCGCTATGTTTTCGCTCCTCTCATGACTTCCCTTATATCACTGTGTTTTCTCGCACCTCTGATACATTCCCCTGTATCGCCGTGTTCTCGCACACCTCTCATACCTTCCCGTATATCACTGTATTTTCGCGCACGTCCCATAGCGTCCCCTATATCACTGTGTTTTCGGGCACCTCTTATGCCGTTCCCTATATCGCCATGTTTTCGCACACATCCCATTGCTTCCACTATATTGCCCTGTTTTTGCGCACCTCTCATGTCTTCCCCTATATCACAGTGCTTTCGCGCACATCACAGAGCATCCTCTTTATCGCTGTGCCTTCGCGCACCTCTCATACCTTCCCTTATATCGCCCTGTTTTCGCGCACCTCCCATACATTCCCCTATATCGCTGTGTTTTAGTGCACCTCCCATGCCTTCCCCTATATCGCTGTGTTTTCATGCACCTCTCATAACTTTTCCTGTATCGCAGCATTTTTGCGCACCTCTCATACCTTCCCCCATATTGCCGTGTTTTCATGCACATCTCATAACGTCCCCTATATTGCTGTGTATTCGCGCACCTCCCACAGCATCCCCTATATCACTGTGCCTTCGTGCACCTCTCATACCTTCCCCTATATCGCTGTGTTTTTGCGCACCTCTCATACCTTCCCCTACATCGCTGTGTTTTCACGCACCTCTCATAACTTCCCCTATATTGCTGTCTTCTCACGCACATCCCATAGCTTCACCTTTATCACTGTGTTATTGCTTACTTCTCATAGCTTCCCCTATATCGCCGGGATTTCGCGCACCACTCATGTCTTCACTTCTATCGCTATGTTTTCGCTCCTCTCATTACTTCCCTTATGTCGCTGTGTTTTTTCGCACCTCTGATAAATTCCCCAGTATCGCCGTGTTCTCGCACACCTCTCATACCTTCCCCTATATCACTGTGCTTTCGCGCACATCCCATAGCATCCCCTATATCACTGTGCCTTCACGCACTTCTCATACCTTTCCCTATATCGCCCTGTTTTCACGCACCTCTCATAACTTCTCCTGTATCGCTGTATTTTTGCGCTCCTCTCATATCTTCCCCTATATCGCCGTGTTTTCATGCACATCTCACAACGTCGCCTATATCGCCCTGTTTTCGCGCACCTCTCATACTTTCCGCTATTTCGCTGTGTTTTCGTGCACCTCTCATAACTTCCCCTATATCACCCTGTTTTCGTGCAGCTCTCATATCATTCCCTATATCGCTGCGTTTTCACGCATCTCTCAGAACTTCCCCTGTATCATCCTGTTTTCGCACAGCTCTCATACCTTTCCCTATATCACTGTGTTTTCACGCAACTTTCATAACTTCCCCTATATCGCTGTGTTTTTGCGCAACACTCATACCTTCCCCTATATCGCCGTGTTTTCGCGCACCTCTCATGTCTTCCCCTAATTGCTCTGTTTTCACGCACCTCTCATAACTTCTCCTATATCGCTGTATTTTTGCGCTCCTCTCATATCTTCCCCTATATTGCCGTGCTTTCATGCACATCTCATAACGTCCCCTATATCGCCCTGTTTTCGCGCACCTCCCTTACCTTCCCCGATATCGCTGTGTTTTCATGCACCTCTCATACCTTCCCCTATATCGCTGTGATTTCTTGCACCTCTGTGGCATTCCACCGTATCGCCGTGTTTTTGCGCTCATCCCATAGCTTCACCTACATCGCTGCGTTTTCGCTCACCTCTCATACCTTCCCCTATATCGTTGTCTTTTCGCGCACATCCCATATCTTCACCTTTATCGCTGTGTTATTGCTCACCTCTCATAGCTTCCACTATATCGCCGTGTTTTCGCGTACTTCTCATGTCTTCACCTATATCGCTATGTTTTTGCTCCTCTCATTACTTCCCTTACACCACTGTGTTATCTCGCAACTCTGACACATTCCCCTGTATCGCCGTGTTTTCGCGCACCTCTCATAATTTCCCCTATATCGCCGTGTTCTCGCACACCTCTCATACATTCCGCTATATCACTGTGTTTTCGCGCACGTCCCATAGCGTCCCCTATATCGCTGTGTTTTCGGGCACCTCTCACAACTTCTCCTATATTGCTGTGTTTTTGCGCACCTCTGATACCTTCCCCGATACGCTGGGTTTTCGCGCACCTCTCATGGCTTCCCCTATATCGCCATGTTTTGGCACAATCTCATACCGTCCCCTATATTGGTGTGTTTTGGCGCACATACCATAGCTTCACCTTTATCGCTGTGTCATTGCTCACCTCTCATAGCTTCCCCTATATCGCCGTGTTTTCGCGGACCTCTCATGTCTTCACCTATATCGCTATGTTTTCGCTTCTCTCATTACTTCCCTTATATCGCTGTGTTTTCTCGCACCTCTGATACATTCCCTTGTATCGCCATGTTTTCGCGCACCTCTCATAATTTACCCTATATCGCCATGTTCTCGCACACCTCTCATAATTTCCCCTATATCGCTGTGTTTTCGCGCACGTCCCATAGCGTCCCCTATATCGCTGTGTTTTCGGGCACCTCTCATACTGTCCCTGTATCGCCATGTTTTCGCACACATCCCATATCTTTCACTATATTGCCCTGTTTTCATGCACCTCTCATGTCTTCCTCTATGTTACTGTGTTTTCATGCACCTGCCATAGCATCCCCTATATCGATGTGCCTTAGCGCTCCTCTCATACCTTCCTCTATATCGCCCTGTTTACGCGCAGCTCCCATACATTCCCCTATATCGCTGTGTTTTAGTGCACCTCTCATGCCTTCCCCTATATCGGTGTATTTTCATGCACCTCTCATAACTTCTCCTATATCGCAGCATTTTTGCGCACCTCTCATACCTTCCCCCATATTGCCGTGTTTTCATGCACATCTCATAACGTCCCTTATATTGCTCTGTATTCGCGCACCTCCCACAGCATCCCCTATATCACTGTGCCTTCGTGCACCTCTCATACCTTCCCTTATATCGATGTGTTTTTGCGCACCTCTCATACTTTCCCCTACATCGCTGTTTTCACGCACCTCTCATAACTTCCCCTATATTGCTGTCTTGTCACGCACATCCCATAGCTTCATCTTTATCACTGTGTTATTGCTTACCTCTCATAGCTTCCCCTATATCGCCGGGATTTCGCGCACCACTCATGTCTTCACTTCTATCGCTATGTTTTCGCTCCTCTCATTACTTCCCTTATGTCGCTGTGTTTTTTCGCACCTCTGATAAATTCCCCAGTATCACCGTGTTCTCGCACACCTCTCATACCTTCCCCTATATCACTGTGCTTTCGCGCACGTCCCATAGCATCCCCTATATCACTGTACCTTCACGCAATTCTCATACCTTTCCCTATATCGCCCTGTTTTCACGCACCTCCCATACCTTCCCCGATATCGCTGTGTTTTCATGCACCTCTCAGAACTTCCCCTATATCACTGTGTATTTGCGCACCTCTCATACCTTCCCCTATATCGCTGTGTTTTCGCGCACCTCTCATGGCTTCCCCGATATCGCCGTGTATTCATGCACATTTCATACATTCCCCTATATTGCTGTCTTTTCGTGCACATCCCATAGCTTCACCTTTATCGCTGTTTTATTGCTCACCTCTCATAGATTCCCCTTTATCGCCGTGTTTTCACGCACCTCTCATGTCTTCCCCTAATCGCCCTGTTTTCACGCACCTCCCATACCTTCCCTGATATCGCTGTGTTTTCATGCACCTCTCAGAACTTCCCCTATATCACTGTGTATTTGCGCACCTCTCATACGTTCCCCCTATATCGCTGTGTTTTTGCACACCTCTCATACCTTCCCCTATATCGCTGTGTTTTCGCGCACCTCTCATGGCTTCCCCGATATCGCCGTGTATTCATGCACATTTCATACATTCCCCTATATTGCTGTCTTTTCGTGCACATCCCATAGCTTCACCTTTATCGCTGTTTTATTGCTCACCTCTCATAGATTCCCCTTTATCGCCGTGTTTTCACGCACCTCTCATGTCTTCCCCTAATCGCCCTGTTTTCACGCACCTCTCATAACTTCTCCTATATCGCTGTATTTTTGCGCTCCTCTCATATCTTCCCCTATATTGCCGTGCTTTCATGCACATCTCATAACGTCCCCTATATCGCCCTGTTTTCTCGCACCTCCCATACCTTCCCGATATCGCTGTGTTTTCATGCACTTCTCATACCTTCCCCTATATGGCTGTGTTTTTGCGCACCTCTCATACATTCCCCCTATATCTCTGTGTTTTTGCTCACCTCTCATACCTTCGGCTACATCGCTGTGTTTTTGCGCACCTCTCATGGCTTCCCCTATATCGCCGTGTTTTAGCTCCTCTCATAACTTCCCTACATCGCTGTGTTTTCTCGCCCCTCTGATGCATTCCCATGTACCGCCAACTTTTCGCGCACCTCTCATACTTTCCGCTATTTCGCCGTGTTTTCATGCACATCTCATACCGTCCCCAATAACACTGTGTTTTCGCGCACCTCCCTTAGAATCCCCTATATCGCTGTTCCTTCGTTCACCTCTCATACCTTCCTATATATCACTGTGCCTTCGTGCACCTCTCATACCTTCCACGATATCGCCCTGTTTTCGTGCACCTCTCATAATTTCCCCTATATTGCCCTGTTTTCATGCATTTCTCATAACGTTCCCTATATCGCCCTCTTTTCGCGCACCTCCCATACCATCCCCGATATCGCTGTGTTTTCATGCATCTCTCATACTTTCCCCTACATCGCTGTGTTTTTGCGCACCTCTCATACATTCCCCTATATCACTGTGTTTTTGCACACCTCTCATTACTTCCCTTATATCGCTGTGTTTTTCTCGCACCTCTGATACATTCCCCTATATCGCTGTGTTTTCGTGCACGTCCCATAGCGTCCCCTATATCGCTGTGTTTTCGGGCACCTCTCATACTGTCCCTGTATCGCCATGTTTTCGCACACATTCCATATCTTTCACTATATTGCCCTGTTTTCATGCACCTCTCATGTCTTCCTCTATGTTACTGTGTTTTCATGCACCTGCCATAGCATCCCCTATATCGATGTGCCTTAGCGCTCCTCTCATACCTTCCTCTATATCGCCCTGTTTACGCGCAGCTCCCATACATTCCCCTATATCGCTGTGTTTTAGTGCACCTCTCATGCCTTCCCCTATATCGGTGTGTTTTCATGCACCTCTCATAACTTCTCCTATATCGCAGCATTTTTGCGCACCTCTCATACCTTCCCCCATATTGCCGTGTTTTCATGCACATCTCATAACGTCCCTTATATTGCTCTGTATTCGCGCACCTCCCACAGCATCCCCTATATCACTGTGCCTTCGTGCACCTCTCATACCTTCCCTTATATCGATGTGTTTTTGCGCACCTCTCATACTTTCCCCTACATCGCTGTTTTCACGCACCTCTCATAACTTCCCCTATATTGCTGTCTTGTCACGCACATCCCATAGCTTCATCTTTATCACTGTGTTATTGCTTACCTCTCATAGCTTCCCCTATATCGCCGGGATTTCGCGCACCACTCATGTCTTCACTTCTATCGCTATGTTTTCGCTCCTCTCATTACTTCCCTTATGTCGCTGTGTTTTTTCGCACCTCTGATAAATTCCCCAGTATCACCGTGTTCTCGCACACCTCTCATACCTTCCCCTATATCACTGTGCTTTCGCGCACGTCCCATAGCATCCCCTATATCACTGTACCTTCACGCAATTCTCATACCTTTCCCTATATCGCCCTGTTTTCACGCACCTCCCATACCTTCCCCGATATCGCTGTGTTTTCATGCACCTCTCAGAACTTCCCCTATATCACTGTGTATTTGCGCACCTCTCATACCTTCCCCTATATCGCTGTGTTTTCGCGCACCTCTCATGGCTTCCCCGATATCGCCGTGTATTCATGCACATTTCATACATTCCCCTATATTGCTGTCTTTTCGTGCACATCCCATAGCTTCACCTTTATCGCTGTTTTATTGCTCACCTCTCATAGATTCCCCTTTATCGCCGTGTTTTCACGCACCTCTCATGTCTTCCCCTAATCGCCCTGTTTTCACGCACCTCCCATACCTTCCCTGATATCGCTGTGTTTTCATGCACCTCTCAGAACTTCCCCTATATCACTGTGTATTTGCGCACCTCTCATACGTTCCCCTATATCGCTGTGTTTTTGCACACCTCTCATACCTTCCCCTATATCGCTGTGTTTTCGCGCACCTCTCATGGCTTCCCCGATATCGCCGTGTATTCATGCACATTTCATACATTCCCCTATATTGCTGTCTTTTCGTGCACATCCCATAGCTTCACCTTTATCGCTGTTTTATTGCTCACCTCTCATAGATTCCCCTTTATCGCCGTGTTTTCACGCACCTCTCATGTCTTCCCCTAATCGCCCTGTTTTCACGCACCTCTCATAACTTCTCCTATATCGCTGTATTTTTGCGCTCCTCTCATATCTTCCCCTATATTGCCGTGCTTTCATGCACATCTCATAACGTCCCCTATATCGCCCTGTTTTCTCGCACCTCCCATACCTTCCCCGATATCGCTGTGTTTTCATGCACTTCTCATACCTTCCCCTATATGGCTGTGTTTTTGCGCACCTCTCATACATTCCCCTATATCTCTGTGTTTTTGCTCACCTCTCATACCTTCGGCTACATCGCTGTGTTTTTGCGCACCTCTCATGGCTTCCCCTATATCGCCGTGTTTTAGCTCCTCTCATAACTTCCCTACATCGCTGTGTTTTCTCGCCCCTCTGATGCATTCCCATGTACCGCCAACTTTTCGCGCACCTCTCATACTTTCCGCTATTTCGCCGTGTTTTCATGCACATCTCATACCGTCCCCAATATCACTGTGTTTTCGCGCACCTCCCTTAGAATCCCCTATATCGCTGTTCCTTCGTTCACCTCTCATACCTTCCTATATATCACTGTGCCTTCGTGCACCTCTCATACCTTCCACGATATCGCCCTGTTTTCGTGCACCTCTCATAATTTCCCCTATATTGCCGTGTTTTCATGCATTTCTCATAACGTTCCCCATATCGCCCTCTTTTCGCGCACCTCCCATACCATCCCCGATATCGCTGTGTTTTCATGCATCTCTCATACTTTCCCCTACATCGCTGTGTTTTTGCGCACCTCTCATACATTCCCCTATATCGCTGTGTTTTTGCACACCTCTCATAACTTCCCCTACATCGCTGTGTTTTCTCGCACCTCTGATGCATTTATATGAATCGACAAGTTTTCGCGCACCTCTCATACTTTCCCCTATTTTGCCGTGTTTTCGTGCACCTCTCATAGCTTCCTCTATATAGCCGTGTATTCATGCACATTTCATACATTCCCCTATATTGCTGTCTTTTTGTGCACATCCCATAGCTTCACCTTTATCGCTGTTTTATTGCTCACCTCTCATAGCTTCCCCTTTATCGCTGTATTTTCGCGCACCTCTCATGTCTTCCCCTAATTGCTCTGTTTTCACGCACCTCTCATAACTTCTCCTATATCGCTGTATTTTTGCGCTCCTCTCATATCTTCCCCTATATTGCCGTGCTTTCATGCACATCTCATAACGTCCTCTATATCGCCCTGTTTTCGCGCACCTCCCATACCTTCTCCGATATCGCTGTGTTTTCATGCACCTCTCATACTTTCCCCTATATCACTGTGCCTTAGCGCACCTCTCATACCTTCCCCTATATCGCCCTCTTTTCGCGCACCTCCCATACCTTCCCCGATATTGCTGTGTTTTCATGCACCTCTCATACCTTCCCCTATATGGCTGTGTTTTTGCGTACCTCTCATACCTTCCCCTATATCTCTGTGCTTTTGCACACCTCTGATACCTTCCGCTACATCGCTGTGTTTTCATGCACTTCTCATAACGTCCCCTATATCGCCCTGTTTTCACGCACCTCCCATACCTTCCCCGATATCGCTGTGTTTTAATGCACCTCTCATACCTTCCCCTATATCACTGTGCCTTCGTGCACCTCTCATACCTTCCCCGATATCGCCCTGTTTTCGCGCACCTCTCATAACTTCTCCTATATCGCTGTATTTTTGCACACCTCTCATAATTTCCCCTATATTGCGGTGTTTTCATGCACTTCTCATAACGTCCCCTATATCGCCCTCTTTTCGCGCACCTCCCATATCTTCCCCGATATCGCTGCGTTTTGATGCTTCTCTCATACCTTCCCCTATATCGCTGTGTTTTTGCACACCTCTCATAACTTCCCCTACATCGCTGTGTTTTCTCGTACCTCTGATGCATTTATATGAATCGACAAGTTTTCGCGCACCTCTCATACTTTCCCCCATTTCGCTGTGTTTTCGTGCACCTCTCATAGCTTCCCCTATACAGCCGTGTTTTCATGCACATCTCATACCGTCCCCAATATCACTGTGTTTTCGCGCACCTCCCTTAGCATCCCCTATATCGCTGTTCCTTCGTTCACCTCTCATACAATCCCCTATATCACCCTGTTTTCGTGCAGCTCTCATACCTTTCCCTATATCGCTGTGTTTTCACGCACCTCTCATAACTTCCCCTGTATCACCCTGTTTTCGCACAGCTCTCATACCTTTCCTTATATCACTGTGTTTTCACGCACCTTTCATAACTTCCCCTATATCGCTGTATTTTTGCGCTCCTCTCATATCTTCCCCTATATTGCTGTGTTTTCATGCACGTCTCACAACGTCCCCTATATTGCCCTGTTTTCGTGCACCTCCCATACCTTCTCCGATATCGCTGTGTATTCATGCACCTCTCATACCTTCCCCTATATCGCTGTGTTTTTGCACACCTCTCATAACTTCCCCTACATCGCTGTGTTTTCTCGTACCTCTGATGCATTTATATGAATCGACAAGTTTTCGCGCACCTCTCATACTTTCCGCTATTTCGCTGTGTTTTCGTGCACCTCTCATAGCTTCCCCTATATCACTGTGTTTTCGCGCACATCTCTTAGCATCCCCTATATCGCTGTTCCTTCGTTCACCTCTCATACAATCCCCTATAACGCCCTGCTTTTGCGTACCTCACATACCTTCCCCTATATCGATGTGTTTTCACGCACCTCTCATAACTTCCCCTATATCACCCTGTTTTCGTGCAGCTCTCATATCTTTCCCTATTTCGCTGCGTTTTCACGCACCTCTCATAAATTCCCCTGTATCATCCTGTTTTCGCACAGCTCTCATACCTTTCCCTATATCACTGTGTTTTCACGCAACTTTCATAACTTCCCCTATATCGCTGTGTTTTTGCGCACCTCTCATACCTTCCCCTATATCGCTGTGTTTTCGCTTCTCTCATAACTTCCCGTATATTGCTGTGATTTCTTGCACCTCTGTGGCATTCCACCGTATCGCCGTGTTTTTGCGCTCATCCCATAGCTTCACCTACATCGCTGCGTTTTTGCTCACCTCTCATACCTTCCCCTATATCGTTGTCTTTTCGTGCACATCCCATATCTTCACCTTTATCGCTGTGTTATTGCTCACCTCCCATAGCGTCCCCTATATCGCTGTGTTTTCGTGCACGTCCCATAGCGTCCCCTATATCGCTGTGTTTTCGGGCACCTCTCATACTGTCCCTGTATCGCCATGTTTTCGCGCACCTCTCATAATTTACCCTATATCGCCATGTTCTCGCACACCTCTCATAATTTCCCCCTATATCGCTGTGTTTTCGCGCACGTCCCATAGCGTCCCCTATATCGCTGTGTTTTCGGGCACCTCTCATACTGTCCCTGTATCGCCATGTTTTCGCGCACATCCCATAGCTTTCACTATATTGCCCTGTTTTCATGCACCTCTCATGTCTTCCTCTATGTTACTGTGTTTTCATGCACCTCCCATAGCATCCCCTATATCGATGTGCCTTAGCGCTCCTCTCATACCTTCCCCTATATCGCCCTGTTTACACGCAGCTCCCATTCATTCCCCCTATATCGCCGTGTTTTCGCGCACCTCTCATAATTTCCCCTATATCGCTGTGTTCTCGCACACCTCTCATACATTCCGCTATATCACTGTGTTTTCGCGCACGTCCCATAGCGTCCCCTATATCGCTGTGTTTTCGGGCACCTCTCACAACTTCTCCTCTATTGCTGTGTTTTTGCACACCTCTGCTACCTTCCCCTATATGCTGTGTTTTCACGCACCTCTCATGGCTTCCCCTATATCGCCATGTTTTCGCGCAATCTCATACCGTCCCCTATATCGCTGTGTTTTGGCGCACATACCATAGCTTCACCTTTATCGCTGTGTTATTGCTCACCTCTCATAGCTTCCACTATATCGCCGTGTTTTCACGTACCTCTCATGTCTTCACCTATATCGCTATGATTTTGCTCCTCTCATTACTTCCCTTATACCGCTGAGTTATCTCGCAACTCTGACACATTCCCCTGTATCGCCGTGTTTTGCGCACCTCTCATAATTTCCCCTATATCGCTGTGTTCTCGCACACCTCTCATCCATTCCGCTTTATCACTGTGTTTTCGCGCACGTCCCATAGCGTCCCCTATATCGCTGTGTTTTCGGGCACCTCTCACAACTTCTCCTATATTGCTGTGTTTTTGCACACCTCTGATACCTTCCCCTATACGCTATGTTTTCACGCACCTCTCATGGCTTCCCCTATATCGCCATGTTTTCGCGCAATCTCATACCGTACCCTATATCGCTGTGTTTTGGCGCACATACCATAGCTTCACCTTTATCGCTGTGTTATTGCTCACCTCTCATAGCTTCCCCTATATCGCCGTGTTTGCGCGGACCTCTCATGCCTTCACCTATATCGCTATGTTTTCGCTCCTCTCATTACTTCCCTTATATCGCTGTGTTTTCTCGCACCTCTGATACATTCCCCTATATCGCTGTGTTTTCGTGCACGTCCCATAGCGTCCCCTATATCGCTGTGTTTTCGGGCACCTCTCATACTGTCCCTGTATCGCCATGTTTTCGCGCACCTCTCATAATTTACCCTATATCGCCATGTTCTCGCACACCTCTCATAATTTCCCCTATATCGCTGTGTTTTCGCGCACGTCCCATAGCGTCCCCTATATCGCTGTGTTTTCGGGCACCTCTCATACTGTCCCTGTATCGCCATGTTTTCGCGCACATCCCATAGCTTTCACTATATTGCCCTGTTTTCATGCACCTCTCATGTCTTCCTCTATGTTACTGTGTTTTCATGCACCTCCCATAGCATCCCCTATATCGATGTGCCTTAGCGCTCCTCTCATACCTTCCCCTATATCGCCCTGTTTACACGCAGCTCCCATTCATTCCCCTATATCGCCGTGTTTTCGCGCACCTCTCATAATTTCCCCTATATCGCTGTGTTCTCGCACACCTCTCATACATTCCGCTATATCACTGTGTTTTCGCGCACGTCCCATAGCGTCCCCTATATCGCTGTGTTTTCGGGCGCCTCTCACAACTTCTCCTCTATTGCTGTGTTTTTGCACACCTCTGCTACCTTCCCCTATACGCTGTGTTTTCACGCACCTCTCATGGCTTCCCCTATATCGCCATGTTTTCGCGCAATCTCATACCGTCCCCTATATCGCTGTGTTTTGGCGCACATACCATAGCTTCACCTTTATCGCTGTGTTATTGCTCACCTCTCATAGCTTCCACTATATCGCCGTGTTTTCACGTACCTCTCATGTCTTCACCTATATCGCTATGATTTTGCTCCTCTCATTACTTCCCTTATACCGCTGAGTTATCTCGCAACTCTGACACATTCCCCTGTATCGCCGTGTTTTGCGCACCTCTCATAATTTCCCCTATATCGCTGTGTTCTCGCACACCTCTCATCCATTCCGCTTTATCACTGTGTTTTCGCGCACGTCCCATAGCGTCCCCTATATCGCTGTGTTTTCGGGCACCTCTCACAACTTCTCCTATATTGCTGTGTTTTTGCACACCTCTGATACCTTCCCCTATACGCTATGTTTTCACGCACCTCTCATGGCTTCCCCTATATCGCCATGTTTTCGCGCAATCTCATACCGTACCCTATATCGCTGTGTTTTGGCGCACATACCATAGCTTCACCTTTATCGCTGTGTTATTGCTCACCTCTCATAGCTTCCCCTATATCGCCGTGTTTGCGCGGACCTCTCATGCCTTCACCTATATCGCTATGTTTTCGCTCCTCTCATTACTTCCCTTATATCGCTGTGTTTTCTCGCACCTCTGATACATTCCCTTGTATCGCCATGTTTTCGCGCACGTCCCATAGCGTCCCCTATATCGCTGTGTTTTCCGGCACCTCTCATACTGTCCCTGTATCGCCATGTTTTCGCGCACACCCATAGCTTTCACTATATTGCCCTGTTTTCATGCACCTCTCATGTCTTCCTCTATGTTACTGTGTTTTCACGCACCTCCCATAGCATCCCCTATATCGATGTACCTTAGCGCTCCTCTCATACCTTCTCCTATATCGCCCTGTTTACACGCAGCTCCCATTCCTTCCCCTATATCGCTGTGTTTTCACGCACCTCTAATAACTTCTCCTATATCGCTGCATTTTTGCGCATCTCTCAAACCTTCCCCTATATCGCCATGTTTTCATGCACATTTCATAACGTCCTCTATATCGCTGTGTATTAGCGCACCTCCCATAGAATCTGCTATATCGCTGTGCCTTCGCGCACATCTCATACCTTCCCCTATATTGCCCTGTTTTCGCGCAAATCCAATAGCTTTGCCTTTATCGCCGTGTTTTCGGGCACCTCTCATGCCTTCACCTATATCGCTATGTTTTCGCTCCTCTCATGACTTCCCTTATATCACTGTGTTTTCTCGCACCTCTGATACATTCCCCTGTATCGCCGTGTTCTCGCACACCTCTCATACCTTCCCGTATATCACTGTATTTTCGCGCACGTCCCATAGCGTCCCCTATATCACTGTGTTTTTCGGGCACCTCTTATGCCGTTCCCTATATCGCCATGTTTTCGCACACATCCCATTGCTTCCACTATATTGCCCTGTTTTTGCGCACCTCTCATGTCTTCCCCTATATCACAGTGCTTTCGCGCACATCACAGAGCATCCTCTTTATCGCTGTGCCTTCGCGCACCTCTCATACCTTCCCTTATATCGCCCTGTTTTCGCGCACCTCCCATACATTCCCCTATATCGCTGTGTTTTAGTGCACCTCCCATGCCTTCCCCTATATCGCTGTGTTTTCATGCACCTCTCATAACTTTTCCTGTATCGCAGCATTTTTGCGCACCTCTCATACCTTCCCCCATATTGCCGTGTTTTCATGCACATCTCATAACGTCCCCTATATTGCTGTGTATTCGCGCACCTCCCACAGCATCCCCTATATCACTGTGCCTTCGTGCACCTCTCATACCTTCCCCTATATCGCTGTGTTTTTGCGCACCTCTCATACCTTCCCCTACATCGCTGTGTTTTCACGCACCTCTCATAACTTCCCCTATATTGCTGTCTTCTCACGCACATCCCATAGCTTCACCTTTATCACTGTGTTATTGCTTACTTCTCATAGCTTCCCCTATATCGCCGGGATTTCGCGCACCACTCATGTCTTCACTTCTATCGCTATGTTTTCGCTCCTCTCATTACTTCCCTTATGTCGCTGTGTTTTTTCGCACCTCTGATAAATTCCCCAGTATCGCCGTGTTCTCGCACACCTCTCATACCTTCCCCTATATCACTGTGCTTTCGCGCACATCCCATAGCATCCCCTATATCACTGTGCCTTCACGCACTTCTCATACCTTTCCCTATATCGCCCTGTTTTCACGCACCTCTCATAACTTCTCCTGTATCGCTGTATTTTTGCGCTCCTCTCATATCTTCCCCTATATCGCCGTGTTTTCATGCACATCTCACAACGTCGCCTATATCGCCCTGTTTTCGCGCACCTCTCATACTTTCCGCTATTTCGCTGTGTTTTCGTGCACCTCTCATAACTTCCCCTATATCACCCTGTTTTCGTGCAGCTCTCATATCATTCCCTATATCGCTGCGTTTTCACGCATCTCTCAGAACTTCCCCTGTATCATCCTGTTTTCGCACAGCTCTCATACCTTTCCCTATATCACTGTGTTTTCACGCAACTTTCATAACTTCCCCTATATCGCTGTGTTTTTGCGCAACACTCATACCTTCCCCTATATCGCCGTGTTTTCGCGCACCTCTCATGTCTTCCCCTAATTGCTCTGTTTTCACGCACCTCTCATAACTTCTCCTATATCGCTGTATTTTTGCGCTCCTCTCATATCTTCCCCTATATTGCCGTGCTTTCATGCACATCTCATAACGTCCCCTATATCGCCCTGTTTTCGCGCACCTCCCTTACCTTCCCCGATATCGCTGTGTTTTCATGCACCTCTCATACCTTCCCCTATATCGCTGTGATTTCTTGCACCTCTGTGGCATTCCACCGTATCGCCGTGTTTTTGCGCTCATCCCATAGCTTCACCTACATCGCTGCGTTTTCGCTCACCTCTCATACCTTCCCCTATATCGTTGTCTTTTCGCGCACATCCCATATCTTCACCTTTATCGCTGTGTTATTGCTCACCTCTCATAGCTTCCACTATATCGCCGTGTTTTCGCGTACTTCTCATGTCTTCACCTATATCGCTATGTTTTTGCTCCTCTCATTACTTCCCTTACACCGCTGTGTTATCTCGCAACTCTGACACATTCCCCTGTATCGCCGTGTTTTCGCGCACCTCTCATAATTTCCCCTATATCGCCGTGTTCTCGCACACCTCTCATACATTCCGCTATATCACTGTGTTTTCGCGCACGTCCCATAGCGTCCCCTATATCGCTGTGTTTTCGGGCACCTCTCACAACTTCTCCTATATTGCTGTGTTTTTGCGCACCTCTGATACCTTCCCCGATACGCTGGGTTTTCGCGCACCTCTCATGGCTTCCCCTATATCGCCATGTTTTGGCACAATCTCATACCGTCCCCTATATTGGTGTGTTTTGGCGCACATACCATAGCTTCACCTTTATCGCTGTGTCATTGCTCACCTCTCATAGCTTCCCCTATATCGCCGTGTTTTCGCGGACCTCTCATGTCTTCACCTATATCGCTATGTTTTCGCTTCTCTCATTACTTCCCTTATATCGCTGTGTTTTCTCGCACCTCTGATACATTCCCTTGTATCGCCATGTTTTCGCGCACCTCTCATAATTTACCCTATATCGCCATGTTCTCGCACACCTCTCATAATTTCCCCTATATCGCTGTGTTTTCGCGCACGTCCCATAGCGTCCCCTATATCGCTGTGTTTTCGGGCACCTCTCATACTGTCCCTGTATCGCCATGTTTTCGCACACATCCCATATCTTTCACTATATTGCCCTGTTTTCATGCACCTCTCATGTCTTCCTCTATGTTACTGTGTTTTCATGCACCTGCCATAGCATCCCCTATATCGATGTGCCTTAGCGCTCCTCTCATACCTTCCTCTATATCGCCCTGTTTACGCGCAGCTCCCATACATTCCCCTATATCGCTGTGTTTTAGTGCACCTCTCATGCCTTCCCCTATATCGGTGTGTTTTCATGCACCTCTCATAACTTCTCCTATATCGCAGCATTTTTGCGCACCTCTCATACCTTCCCCCATATTGCCGTGTTTTCATGCACATCTCATAACGTCCCTTATATTGCTCTGTATTCGCGCACCTCCCACAGCATCCCCTATATCACTGTGCCTTCGTGCACCTCTCATACCTTCCCTTATATCGATGTGTTTTTGCGCACCTCTCATACTTTCCCCTACATCGCTGTTTTCACGCACCTCTCATAACTTCCCCTATATTGCTGTCTTGTCACGCACATCCCATAGCTTCATCTTTATCACTGTGTTATTGCTTACCTCTCATAGCTTCCCCTATATCGCCGGGATTTCGCGCACCACTCATGTCTTCACTTCTATCGCTATGTTTTCGCTCCTCTCATTACTTCCCTTATGTCGCTGTGTTTTTTCGCACCTCTGATAAATTCCCCAGTATCACCGTGTTCTCGCACACCTCTCATACCTTCCCCTATATCACTGTGCTTTCGCGCACGTCCCATAGCATCCCCTATATCACTGTGCCTTCACGCACTTCTCATACCTTTCCCTATATCGCCCTGTTTTCACGCACCTCCCATACCTTCCCCGATATCGCTGTGTTTTCATGCACCTCTCAGAACTTCCCCTATATCACTGTGTATTTGCGCACCTCTCATACCTTCCCCTATATCGCTGTGTTTTTGCACACCTCTCATACCTTCCCCTATATCGCTGTGTTTTCGCGCACCTCTCATGGCTTCCCCGATATCGCCGTGTATTCATGCACATTTCATACATTCCCCTATATTGCTGTCTTTTCGTGCACATCCCATAGCTTCACCTTTATCGCTGTTTTATTGCTCACCTCTCATAGCTTCCCCTTTATCGCCGTGTTTTCGCGCACCTCTCATGTCTTCCCCTAATCGCCCTGTTTTCACGCACCTCTCATAACTTCTCCTATATCGCTGTATTTTTGCGCTCCTCTCATACCTTCCCCTATATCACTGTGCCTTCGCGCACCTCTCATACCTTCCCCTATATCTCTGTGTTTTTGCACACCTCTCATACCTTCCGCTACATCGCCGTGTTTTTGTGCACCTGCCATAGATTCCGCTACATCGCTGTGTTTTCATGCACCTCTCATACCTTCCCCTATATTGCTGTGTTTTTGCACACCTCTCATACCTTCCCCTATATTGCTGTGTTTTTGCACACCTCTCATACCCTCTGCTACATCGCTGTGTTTTCGCCCACCTCTCATGGCTTCCCCTATATCGCTGTGTTTTCTCGCACCTCTCATACATTCCCCTATTTGGCCATGTTTTCATGCACCTCTCATAGCTTCCCGTATATAGCCGTCTTTTCATGCACATCTCATACCGTCCCCAATATCACTGTGCTTTCGCGCACCTCCCTTAGAATCCCCTATATCGCTGTTCCTTCGTTCACCTCTCATACCTTCCCCTATATCACTGTGCCTTCGTGCACCTCTCATACCTTCCACGATATCGCCCTGTTTTCGCGCACCTCTCATAATTTCCCCTATATTGCCGTTTTTTCATCCATTTCTCATAACGTTCCCTATATCGCCCTCTTTTCGCGCACCTCCCATACCTTCCCCGATATCGCTGTGTTTTCGTGCACCTCTCATACCTTCCCCTACATCGCTGTGTTTTTGCGCACTTCTCATACATTCCCCTATATCGCTGTGTTTTTGCACACCTCTCATAACTTCCCCTACATCGCTGTGTTTTCTCGCACCTCTGATGCATTTATATGAATCGACAAGTTTTCGCGCACCTCTCATACTTTCCCCTATTTCGCCGTGTTTTCGTGCACCTCTCATAGCTTCCCCTATATAGCCGTGTATTCATGCACATTTCATACATTCCCCTATATTGCTGTCTTTTCGTGCACATCCCATAGCTTCACCTTTATCGCTGTTTTATTGCTCACCTCTCATAGCTTCCCCGTTATCGCCGTATTTTCGCGCACCTCTCATGTCTTCCCCTAATTGCTCTGTTTTCACGCACCTCTCATACCTTCCCCTATATCGCCCTGTTTTCGCGCACCTCCCATACCTTCCCCGATATCGCTGTGTTTTCATGCACCTCTCATACCTTTCCCTATATCGCCCTGTTTTCACGCACCTCCCATACCTTCCCCGATATTGCTGTGTTTTCATGCACCTCTCATACCTTCCCCTATATGGCTGTGTTTTTGTGCACCTCTGATACCTTCCCCTATATGCTGTGTTTTCGCGCACCTCTCATGGCTTCCCCTATATCGCCATGTTTTCGCGCAATCTCATACCGTCCCCTATATCGCTGTGTTTTTGCGCACATCCCATAGCTTCACCTTTATCACTGTGTTATTCCTTACCTCTCATAGCTTCCCCTATATCGCCGGGTTTTCGCACAGCTCTCATGTCTTCACTTCTATCGCTATGTTTTCGCTCCTCTCATTACTTCCCTTATGTCGCTGTGTTTTTTCGCACCTCTGATAAATTCCCCAGTATCGCCGTGTTCTCGCACACCTCTCATACCTTCCCCTATATCACTGTGCTTTCGCGCACGTCCCATAGCATCCCCTATATCACTGTGCCTTCACGCACTTCTCATACCTTTCCCTATATAGCCCTGTTTTCACGCACCTCTCATAACTTCTCCTGTATCGCTGTATTTTTGCGCTCCTCTCATATCTTCCCCTATATTGCCGTGTTTTCATGCACATCTCACAACGTCCCCTATATCGCCCTGTTTTCGCGCACCTCCCATACCTTCTCCGATATCGCTGTGTTTTCATGCACCTCTCATAACTTCCCCTATATCGCTGTGTTTTTGCACACCTCTCATACCTTCCGCTACATCGCTGTGTTTTTGCACACCTCTCATAACTTCCCCTACATCGCTGTGTTTTCTCGCACCTCTGAAGCATTTATATGAATCGACAAGTTTTCGCGCACCTCTCATACTTTCCCCTATTTCGCTGTGTTTTCGTTCACCTCTCATGGCTTCCCCGATATCGCCGTGTATTCATGCACATTTCATGCATTCCCCTATATTGGTGTCTTTTCGTGCACATCCCATAGCTTCACCTTTATCGCTGTTTTATTGCTCACCTCTCATAGCTTACCCTTTATCGCCGTGTTTTCGTGCACCTCTCTTGTCTTCCCCTAATCACCCTGTTTTCACGCACCTCTCATAACTTCTCCTGTATCGCTGTATTTTTGCGCTCCTCTCATATCTTCCCCTATATTGCCGTGTTTTCATGCACGTCTCACAACGTCCCCTATATCGCCCTGTTTTCGCGCACCTCCCATACCTTCTCCGATATCGCTGTGTTTTCATGCACCTCTCATAACTTCCCCTATATCGCTGTGTTTTTGCACACCTCTCATACCTTCCGCTACATCGCTGTGTTTTTGCGCACCTCTCATAACTTCCCCTATATCGCTGTGTTTTCGTGCACCTCTCATAGCTTCCCCTATATCACTGTGTTTTCGCGCACATCTCTTAGCATCCCCTATATCGCTGTTCCTTCGTTCACCTCTCATACAATCCCTTATAACGCCCTGCGTTTGCGTACCTCACATACCTTCCCCTATATCGATGTGTTTTCACGCACCTCTCATAACTTCCCCTATATCACCCTGTTTTCGTGCAGCTCTCATATCTTTCCCTATATCGCTGTGTTTTCGCTTCTCTCATAACTTCCCCTATATCGCTGTGATTTCTTGCACCTCTGTGGCATTCCACCGTATCGCCGTGTTTTTGCGCTCATCCCATAGCTTCACCTACATCGCTGCGTTTTCGCTCACCTCTCATACCTTCCCCTATATCATTGTCTTTTCGCGCACATCCCATATCTTCACCTTTATCGCTGTGTTATTGCTCACCTCTCATAGCTTCCACTATATCGCCGTGTTTTCGCGTACCTCTCATGTCTTCACCTATATCGCTATGTTTTTGCTCCTCTCATTACTTCCCTTATACCGCTGTGTTATCTCGCAACTCTGACACATTCCCCTGTATCGCCATGTTTTCGCGCACCTCTCATACTTTCCCCTATTTCGCCGTGTTTTCGTGCACCTCTCATAGCTTCCCCTATATAGCCGTGTTTTCATGCGCATCTCATACCGTCCCCAATATAACTGTGTTTTCGCGCACCTCCCTTAGAATCCCCTATATCGCTGTTCCTTCGTTCAGCTCTCATACCTTCCCCTATATCGCCTTGTTTTCACGCACCTCCCATACCTTCCCCTATATCGCTGTGTTTTAGTGCACCTCTCATACCTTCCCCTATATCACTGTGCCTTCGTGCACCTCTCATACCTTCCTCGATATCGCCCTGTTTTCGCGCACCTCTCATAACTTCTCCTATATCGCTGTATTTTTGCGCACCTCTCATAATTTCCCCTATATTGCCGTGTTTTCATGCACTTCTCATAACGTCCCTTATATCGCCCTCTTTTCGCGCACCTCCCATACCTTCCCTGATATCGTGTGTTTTCATGTATCTCTCATACCTTCCCCTATATCGCTGTGTTTTTGCGCACCTCTCATAAATTCCCCTATATCGCTGTGTTTTTGCACACCACTCATAACTTCCCCTACATCACTGTGTTTTCTCGCACCTCTGATGCATTTATATGAATCGACAAGTTTTCGCGCACCTCTCATACTTTCCCCTATTTCGCCGTGTTTTCGTGCACCTCTCATAGCTTCCTCTATATAGCCGTGTTTTCATGCACATCTCATACCGTCCCCAATATCACTGTGTTTCCGCGCACCGCCCTTAGCATCCCCTATATCGCTGTTCCTTCGTTCACCTCTCATATCTTCCCCTATAACGCCCTGCTTTTGCGTACCTCACATACCTTCCCCTATATCGCTGTGTTTTCGTGCACCTCTCATACCTTCCCCTATATCACCCTGTTTTCGTGCTGCTCTCATACCTTTCCCTATATCACTGTGTTTTCACGCACCTTTCATAACTTCCCCTATATCGCTGTGTTTTTGCACACCTCTCATACCTTCCCCTATATCGCTGTGTTTTCGCTTCTCTCATAACTTCCCCTATATCGCTGTGATTTCTTGCACCTCTGTGGCATTCCACCGTATCGCCGTGTTTTTGCGCTCATCCCATAGCTTCGCCTACATCGCTGCATTTTCGCTCACCTCTCATACCTTCCCCTATATCGTTGTCTTTTCGCGCACATCCCATATCTTCACCTTTATCGCTGTGTTATTGCTCACCTCTCATAGCTTCCACTATATCGCCGTGTTTTCGCGTACCTCTCATGTCTTCACCTATATCGCTATGTTTTTGCTCCTCTCATTACTTCCCTTATGCCGCTGTGTTATCTCGCAACTCTGACACATTCCCCTGTATCGCCGTGTTTTCGCGCACCTCTCATAATTTCCCCTATATCGCCGTGTTCTCGCACACCTCTCATACATTCCCCTATATCGCTGTGTTTTGGCGCACATCCCATAGCATCACCTTTATCGCTGTGTTATTGCTCACCTCTCATAGTGTCCCCTATATCGCCGTGTTTTCGCGCACCTCTCATGTCTTCACCTATATCGCTATGTTTTCGCTCCTCTCATTACTTCCCTTATATCGCTGTGTTTTCTCTCACCTCTGATACATTCCCTTGTATCGCCATGTTTTCACGCACCTCTCATAATTTACCCTATATCGCCATGTTCTCGCACACCTCTCATACCTTCCCCTATATCTCTGTGCTTTCGCGCACGTCCCATAGCATCCCCTATATCACTGTGCCTTCACGCACTTCTCATACCTTTCCCTATATCGCCCTGTTTTCACGCACCTCCCATACCTTCCCCGATATCGCTGTGTTTTCATGCACCTCTCATAAATTCCCCTATATCACTGTGTATTTGCACACCTCTTATACCTTCCCCTATATCACTGTGTTTTCGCGCACTTCTCATGGCTTCCCCGATATCGCCGTGTATTCATGCACATTGCATACATTCCCCTATATTGCTGTCTTTTCGTGCACATCCCATAGCTTCACCTTTATCGCTGTGTTATTGCTCACCTCTCATAGCTTCGCCTTTATTGCCGTGTTTTCGCGCACCTCTCATGTCTTCACCTATATCGCTATGTTTTCGCTCCTCTCATTACTTCCCTTATATCGCTGTGTTTTTTCGCACCTCTGATACATTCCCCAGTATCGCCGTGTTCTCACACACCTCTCATACCTTCCCCTATATCACTGTGCTTTCGCACACGTCCCATAGCATCCCCTATATCACTGTGCCTTCACGCACTTCTCATACCTTTCCTTATATCGCCTTGTTTTCACGCACCTCCCATACCTTCCCCGATATCGCTGTGTTTTCATGCACCTCTTATACCTTCCCCTATATCACTGTGCCTTCGCGCAGCTCTCATATCTTCCTCTATATCGCCCTGTTTTCGCTCACTTCCCAAACCTTCCCTGATATCGCTCTGTTTTCATGTACCTCTCATACCTTTCCCTATATCACTGTGTTTTTCGCACCTCTCATACCTTCCCCTAAGGTATGAGAGGTGTGTGAGAATATGGCGATATAGGCAAAGCTATGAGAGGTGAGCAAAAACACAGCGATATAGGGGAAGACATGAGAGGTGCGCAAAAACACAGCGATATATGGGAAGCTATGGGAGGTGCACGAAAACAGAGCGAGAAAGGGGAAGGCATGAGTGGTGTGAGAAAACACAGCAATATAGGGGGAGCTATGGGAGGTGCGTGAAAAAACGGCGATATATGGGGAAGGTATGAGAGGTGTGCGAAAACATAGTGGTGGAGGTGAAGCTATGCGAGGTGCAGGAAAACACGGTGATATAGGGGAAGCTATGAGAGGCGTGCGAAAACACAGCGATTTGGGGGAAGCTATGAGAGGTGTGCGAAAACATTGCAATATATGGAAAGCTATGAGAGGTGCACGAGAACATAGCGATAGAAGGGAAGCTATGAGAGGTGCGCGATAACAAAGCGATATAGCGGAAGGTATGAGAGGTGCGTGAAAACACGGTGATATAAGAGAAGCTATGGGAGGTGCGTGAACACACGGCGATATACGTGTAGGTATGAGTGGTGCTTGAAAACACGTCGATATAGGGGAAGCTATGAGAGTGCGCGAAAATGCAGCGATGTAGGGGACAGAATGAGAGGTGCATGAAAACACAGTGATACAGGGGAAGGTATGAGAGGTGCGCAAAAACACAACGGTATCGGGGAAGGAATCAGAGGTGCCGGAAAACACAGCGATATAGGGGAAGACTTGGGAGGTGCGCGAAATCACAGAGATATTGGGGAAGGGATGAGAGGTGCGTGAAAACACAGCGATATAGGAGAAGCTATGGGAGGTGTGCGAAAACACAGCGAAATAGTTGAATATATGGGAGGTGCGTTAAAACATCGATATAGGGGAAGCTACGAGAGGTGTGCGAAAACACAGCGATATAGTGGAAGGTATGAGAGGTACGTGAAAACACAGAGATATATAGGAAGCTATGGGAGCTGCACGAAAACAGAGCGAGAAAGGAGCAGGTATGAGAGGTGTGAGAAAACACGGCGATATAGGGGAAGCTATGGGAGGTGCGTGAAAGCACGGCGATGTAAGGGAAGCGATGCAAGGTGTGCCAGAACATGGCGATATAGGGGAAGTTATGAGAGATGCGCAAAAACAAGGCGATAAGTGGGAAGCTCTGGGAGGTGTATAACAACACGGTGATATAGGGGAAAGTATGAGAGGTGCGCAAAAACACGATATAAGGGAAGGTATCAGAGGTGCGTGAAAGCACAGCGATACAGGGGAATCTATAGGAGGTGTGCGAAAACACAGTGATATAGTGGATGGTGCGATAGGCACGCGAAAACACAGCGATATACGGGAAGCTATGGAGGTGAGCTAAAACACGGCGAAATAGGGGAAGATATGAGAGGTGTGCAAAAAACACAGTGATATATGGGAAGCTATGGGAGATGCATGAAAACAGGGCGATATAGGGGAAGGTATGAGAGGTGTGAGAAAACAGAGCGATATAGGGGACGGTATGGGAGGTGCGTGAAAACACGGCGAAATAGCAGAAGGTCTGAGAGGTGCGAGAAAACAGAGCGACGTAGGGGAAGCTATGCGAGGTGCACCAGAACATGGCGATATAGGGAAAGCTAAGAGAGGTGCGCAAAACACAGCGATTTGTGGAAATCTATGAGAGGCGCGTGAAAACTCGTTGATAAATGGGAAGCTGTGCGAGGACCGTGAAATCAGGGCAATATAGAGGAAGTGATGAGAGATGCACGAGAGCACAGCGACATAGGAGAAGCTATGGGAGATGCGTGAAAACTGAGCAATATAGGGGAAGTTATGAGAGCTGCTTGATGACACAGCGATATAGGAGAAGATATGAGATGTGTGCGAAAACACGGTGATATAGTGGAAGCTATGAGAGGTGCACGAAAGCAGAGCGAGAAAGGGGAAGGTATGAGTGGTGTGAGAAAACACAGCAATATAGGGGGAGCTAAGGGAGGTGTGTGAAAAAACGGCGATATATGGAGAAGGTATGAGAGGTGTGCGAAAACATAGTGGAGGTGAAGCTATGCGAGGTGCGCGAAAACACGGTGATATAGGGGAAACTATGAGAGGTGCGCGAAAACACAGCGATATAGTTGAATATATGGGAGGTGCGTTAAAACACTTCGATATAGGGGAAGGTATGAGAGATGCGCGAAAACACAGCGATATAGTGGACGGTATGAGAGGTACGCGAAAACACAGCGATATATGGGAAGCTATGGGAGGTGCACAAAACAGACCGAGAAAGGGACAGGTATGAGAGGTGTGAGAGAACACAGCAATATAGGGGAAGCTAAGGAGGTGCATGAAAGCACGGCGATATAGGAAAAGTATGAGCGGTGCGCGAAAACACAGCGATTTCAAGGAAGCTATGAGAGGTGCGCCAAAATACGGCGATATAGGGGAAGTTATGAGAAATGCGCAAAAACAAGGCTATAAATGGAAGCTCTGGGAGGTGCATGACAACATGGCGATATAGGGGAAGGTATGAGAGGTGTGCGAAAACACAACGATATAAGGGAAGGTATCAGAGGTGCGTGAAAGCACAGCGATACAGTGGAATCTATGGGAGGTGTGCGAAAACACAGCGATATAGTGGATCGTGTGACAGGCACGCGAAAACACAGCGATATATGGGAAGCTATGAAGTTGAGTTAAAACACGGCGAAATAGGGGAAGGTATGAGAGGTATGCAAAAAACACAGTTATATAGTGGAAGGTATGAGAGGTGCACAAAATCACAGTGATATATGGGAAGGTATGGGAGATGCACGAAAACAGAGCCATTTAGGGGAAGGTATGAGAGGTGCGCGAAAAGACAGTAATATAGGAGAAGGTATGAGAGGTGCGCGAAAACACAGCGATATAGGGGAAGGTATGAGAGGTGCGTGAAAACACAGTGATATATGGAAAGTTATGGGAGGTGCGCGAAAGCACGGCGATTTGGGGGAATCTATAAGAGGCGCTGAAAACTCGGCGAAAAATGGGAAGCTATGGGAGGTGCACGAAAACACAGCGAGAAAGGAGAAGGTGTGAGAAATGTCAGAAACACAGCAATATAGGAGAAGGTATGAGAGTTGCGTGAAAACACAGCGATGTAGGGGAAGCTATGCGAGGTGTGCCCTAGAACACGGCGATATAGGAGAAGATATTAGATGTGCGCGAAAACACAGCGATATAGCGGAAGCTATGGGAGGTGCACGAAAACACAGCGATATAGGGTAATGTATGGGAGGTGCGTGAAAACACAGTGATGTAGGGGAAGATATGGGAGGTGCATGAAAACAAAGCGATATAGGCGAAGTTATGAGCGGTGCGTGAAAACACATCGATAT
Organism: Mobula birostris; assembly: GCF_030028105.1. NCBI lineage: Eukaryota > Metazoa > Chordata > Chondrichthyes > Myliobatiformes > Myliobatidae > Mobula > Mobula birostris. The sequence goes on along the minus strand of NW_027274650.1, from coordinate 55,508 downwards.
AGGGGAAGCTATGAGAGGTGCGCGAAAACACAGCGATATATGGGAAGCTATGGGAGATGCACGAAAACAGAGCGATAGAGGGAAGGTATCTGAGGTGTGAGAAAACACAGCAATATAGGGGGAGCTAAGGGAGGTGTGTGAAAAAACGGCGATATATGGAGAAGGTATGAGAGGTGTGCGAAAACATAGTGGAGGTGAAGCTATGCGAGGTGCGCGAAAACACGGTGATATAGGGGAAACTATGAGAGTTGCGCGAAAACACAGCGATATAGTTGAATATATGGGAGGTGCGTTAAAACACTTCGATATAGGGGAAGGTATGAGAGATGCGCGAAAACACAGCGATATAGTGGACGGTATGAGAGGTACGCGAAAACACAGCGATATATGGGAAGCTATGGAGGTGCACAAAAACAGACCGAGAAAGGGACAGGTATGAGAGGTGTGAGAGAACACAGCAATATAGGGGAAGCTAAGGGAGGTGCATGAAAGCACGGCGATATAGGAGAAGTATGAGCGGTGCGCGAAACACAGCGATTTCAAGGAAGCTATGAGAGGTGCGCCAAAATACGGCGATATAGGGGAAGTTATGAGAGATGCGCAAAAACAAGGCTATAAATGGGAAGCTCTGGGAGGTGCATGACAACATGGCGATATAGGGGAAGGTATGAGAGGTGTGCGAAAACACAACGATATAAGGGAAGGTATCAGAGGTGCGTGAAAGCACAGCGATACAGTGGAATCTATGGGAGGTGTGCGAAAACACAGCGATATAGTGGATCGTGTGACAGGCACGCGAAAACACAGCGATATATGGGAAGCTATGAAGTTGAGTTAAAACACGGCGAAATAGGGGAAGGTATGAGAGGTATGCAAAAAACACAGTTATATAGTGGAAGGTATGAGAGGTGCACAAAATCACAGTGATATATGGGAAGGTATGGGAGATGCACGAAAACAGAGCCATTTAGGGAAGGTATGAGAGGTGCGCGAAAACACAGTGATATATGGAAAGTTATGGGAGGTGCGCGAAAGCACGGCGATTTGGGGGAATCTATAAGAGGCGCTGAAAACTCGGCGAAAAATGGGAAGCTATGGGAGGTGCACGAAAACACAGCGAGAAAGGAGAAGGTGTGAGAAATGTCAGAAACACAGCAATATAGGAGAAGGTATGAGAGTTGCGTGAAAACACAGCGATGTAGGGGAAGCTATGCGAGGTGTGCCCTAGAACACGGCGATATAGGAGAAGATATTAGATGTGCGCGAAAACACAGCGATATAGCGGAAGCTATGGGAGGTGCATGAAAACACAGCGATATAGGGTAATGTATGGGAGGTGCGTGAAAACACAGTGATGTAGGGGAAGATATGGGAGGTGCATGAAAACAAAGCGATATAGGCGAAGTTATGAGCGGTGCGTGAAAACACATCGATATAGGGGAAGCTATGAGAGGTGCGCGAAAACACAGCGATATATGGGAAGCTATGGGAGATACACGAAAACAGAGCGATAGAGGGGAAGGTATGTGAGGTGTGAGAAAACACAGCAATATAGGGTTAGCTATGGGACGTGCGTGAAAACAGGGCCAAAATAGGAGAAGGTATGAGAAGTGCGCGAAAGCAGAGCGACGTAGGGGAAGCTATGCGAGGTGCACCAGAACGCGGCGATACAGGGGAGGCTAAGAGAGGTGAGCAAAAACACAGCGGTTTAGGGGAATCTATGAGAGGTGCGCGAAAACATCGCAATATATGGGAAGCTATGAGAGGTGCGCGAAAACACGGTGATATAGGGGAAGCTATGAGAGGTGCGCGATAACAAAGCGATATAGCGGAAGGTATGAGAGGTGCGTGAAAACACGGTGATATAGGAGAAGCTATGGGAGGTGCGTGAACACACGGCGATATACGTGTAGGTATGAGTGGTGCTTGAAAACACGTCGATATAGGGGAAGCTATGAGAGTGCGCGAAAATGCAGCGATGTAGGGGACAGAATGAGAGGTGCATGAAAACACAGTGATACAGGGGAAGGTATGAGAGGTGCGCAAAAACACAACGGTATCGGGGAAGGAATCAGAGGTGCCGGAAAACACAGCGATATAGGGGAAGACTTGGGAGGTGCGCGAAATCACAGAGATATTGGGGAAGGGATGAGAGGTGCGTGAAAACGCAGCGATATAGGAGAAGCTATGGGAGGTGCGCGAAAACACAGCGAAATAGTTGAATATATGGGAGGTGCGTTAAAACACATCGATATAGGGGAAGCTACGAGAGGTGTGCGAAAACACAGCGATATAGTGGAAGGTATGAGAGGTACGTGAAAACACAGAGATATATAGGAAGCTATGGGAGCTGCACGAAAACAGAGCGAGAAAGGAGCAGGTATGAGAGGTGTGAGAAAACACTGCGATATAGGGGAAGCTATGGGAGGTACGTGAAAGCACGACGATGTAAGGGAAGCGATGCAAGGTGTTCCAGAACATGGCGATATAGGGGAAGTTATGAGAGATGCGCAAAAACAAGGCGATAAGTGGGAAGCTCTGGGAGGTGTATAACAACACGGTGTTATAGGGGAAAGTATGAGAGGTGCGCAAAAACACGATATAAGGGAAGGTATCAGAGGTGCGTGAAAGCACAGCGATACAGGGGAATCTATAGGAGGTGTGCGAAAACACAGTGATATAGTGGATGGTGCGATAGGCACGCGAAAACACAGCGATATACGGGAAGCTATGGAGGTGAGCTAAAACACGGCGAAATAGGGGAAGATATGAGAGGTGTGCAAAAAACACAGTGATATATGGGAAGCTATGGGAGATGCACGAAAACAGGGCGATATAGGGGAAGGTATGAGAGGTGTGAGAAAACAGAGCGATATAGGGGACGGTATGGGAGGTGCGTGAAAACACGGCGAAATAGCAGAAGGTCTGAGAGGTGCGAGAAAACAGAGCGACGTAGGGGAAGCTATGCGAGGTACACCAGAACATGGCGATATAGGGAAAGCTAAAAGAGGTGCGCAAAACACAGCGATTTGTGGAAATCTATGAGAGGCGCGTGAAAACTCGTTGATAAATGGGAAGCTGTGCGAGGTCCGTGAAATCAGGGCAATATAGAGGAAGTGATGAGAGATGCACGAGAGCACAGCGACATAGGAGAAGCTATGGGAGATGCGTGAAAACTGAGCAATATAGGGGAAGTTATGAGAGCTGCTTGATGACACAGCGATATAGGAGAAGATATGAGATGTGTGCGAAAACACGGTGATATAGTGGAAGCTATGAGAGGTGCATGAAAGCAGAGCGAGAAAGGGGAAGGTATGAGTGGTGTGAGAAAACACAGCAATATAGGGGGAGCTAAGGGAGGTGTGTGAAAAAACGGCGATATATGGAGAAGGTATGAGAGGTGTGCGAAAACATAGTGGAGGTGAAGCTATGCGAGGTGCGCGAAAACACGGTGATATAGGGGAAACTATGAGAGGTGCGCGAAAACACAGCGATATAGTTGAATATATGGGAGGTGCGTTAAAACACTTCGATATAGGGGAAGGTATGAGAGATGCGCGAAAACACAGCGATATAGTGGACGGTATGAGAGGTACGCGAAAACACAGCGATATATGGGAAGCTATGGGAGGTGCACAAAAACAGACCGAGAAAGGGACAGGTATGAGAGGTGTGAGAGAACACAGCAATATAGGGGAAGCTAAGGGAGGTGCGTGAAAGCACGGCGATATAGGAGAAGTATGAGTGGTGCGCGAAAACACAGCGATTTAAAGGAAGCTATGAGAGGTGCGCCAAAATACGGCGATATTGGGGAAGTTATGAGAGATGCGCAAAAACAAGGCTATAAATGGGAAGCTCTGGGAGGTGCATGACAACATGGCGATATAGGGGAAGGTATGAGAGGTGTGCGAAAACACAACGATATAAGGGAAGGTATCAGAGGTGCGTGAAAGCACAGCGATACAGTGGAATCTATGGGAGGTGTGCGAAAACACAGCGATATAGTGGATCGTGTGACAGGCACGCGAAAACACAGCGATATATGGGAAGCTATGAAGTTGAGTTAAAACACGGCGAAATAGGGGAAGGTATGAGAGGTATGCAAAAAACACAGTTATATAGTGGAAGGTATGAGAGGTGCACAAAATCACAGTGATATATGGGAAGGTATGGGAGATGCACGAAAACAGAGCCATTTAGGGGAAGGTATGAGAGGTGCGCGAAAAGACAGTAATATAGGAGAAGGTATGAGAGGTGCGCGAAAACACAGCGATATAGGGGAAGGTATGAGAGGTGCGTGAAAACACAGTGATATATGGAAAGTTATGGGAGGTGCGCGAAAGCACGGCGATTTGGGGGAATCTATAAGAGGCGCTGAAAACTCGGCGAAAAATGGGAAGCTATGGGAGGTGCACGAAAACACAGCGAGAAAGGAGAAGGTGTGAGAAATGTCAGAAAAACAGCAATATAGGAGAAGGTATGAGAGTTGCGTGAAAACACAGCGATGTAGGGGAAGCTATGCGAGGTGTGCCCTAGAACACGGCGATATAGGAGAAGATATTAGATGTGCGCGAAAACACAGCGATATAGCGGAAGCTATGGGAGGTGCACGAAAACACAGCGATATAGGGTAATGTATGGGAGGTGCTTGAAAACACAGTGATGTAGGGGAAGGTATGGGAGATGCATGAAAACAAAGCGATATAGGCGAAGTTATGAGCGGTGCGTGAAAACACATCGATATAGGGGAAGCTATGAGAGGTGCGCGAAAACACAGCGATATAGTGCAAGGTATGAGAGGTGCACGAAAACACAGCGATATATGGGAAGTTATGGGAGATGCACGAAAACAGAGCGATAGAGGGGAAGGTATGTGAGGTGTGAGAAAACACAGCAATATAGGGTTAGCTATGGGACGTGCGTGAAAACAGGGCCAAAATAGGAGAAGGTATGAGAAGTGCGCAAAGGCAGAGCGACGTAGGGGAAGCTATGCGAGGTGCACCAGAACGCGGCGATACAGGGGAGGCTAAGAGAGGTGAGCAAAAACACAGCGGTTTAGGGGAATCTATGAGAGGTGCGCGGAAACATCGCAATATATGGGAAGCTATGAGAGGTGCGCGAAAACATGGCCATATAGAGGAAGGTATCAAAGGTGCATGAAAGCACAGTAATACAGGGGAATCTATGGGAGGTGTGCAAAAACACAGCGATATAGAGAATGGTGTGATAGGCACTCAAAAACACAGCGATATTTGGGAAGCTATGGAGGTGCGTTAAAACACGGTGAAAGGGGAAGGTATGAGAGGTGCGCAAAAACACAACGATATAGTAGAAGGTATGAGAGGTGCGTGAAAACAGAGAGAAAACAGGTGCGAGAAGGTCTGAGAGGTGTGAGAAAACACAGCAATATAGGGGAAGCTATGGAGGTGTGTTAAATCACGGCGAAATAGGGGAAGTTATGAGAGGTGCACAAAAACACAGCGATGCAGGGGAAGTTATGAGAGGTGCGTGAAATCACATCGATATAGGGAAGCTATGAGAGGTGCGCGAAAACACAACGATATAGGGGAAGGTATGAGAGGTTTGAGAAAACACAGCAATATAGGGGAAGCTATGGGACGTGCGTGAAAACACGGCCAAATAGGAGAAAGTATGAGAAGTGCGCAAAAAAGAGCGACGTAGGGGAAGCTATGCGTGGTGCGCCAGAACGTGGCGATATAGGGGAAGCTAAGAGAGGTGAGCAACAACACAGCGATTTGGGGGAATCTATGAGAGGTGCGCGAAAACATCGCAATATATGGGAAGCTATGAGTGTTGCGCGAAAACACAGTGATATAGGGGAAGTTATGGGATGTGCGCAAAAGCACGGCGATATGGGGGAATCTATAAGAGACGCCGAAAACTCGGCGAAAAATGGGAAGCTATGGGAGGTCCGTGAAAACAAGGCGATATAGCGGAAGTGATGAGAGGTGCACCAGAGCACAGCGACATAGGAGAAGCTGTGGGAGGTGCGTGAAAGCACAGTGATATAGGGGAATGAATGGGGAGTTGCGTTAAAACATTGCGATATAGGGGAAGCTATGAGTGCTGCGCGAAAACACAGCGATATAGGGGAATTTATGGGAGGTGCGCAAAAGTACGGCAATTTGGGGGAATCTATAAGATGCGCCGAAAACTCGGCGAAAAATAGGAAGCTATGGGAGGTCCGTGAAATCAGGGCGATATACGGGAAGTGATGAGAGGCGCACAAGAGCACAGCGACATAGGGGAAGCTGTGGGAGGTGCGCGAAAACACAGCGATATAGGGGAATGAATGGGAGTTGCGTTAAAACACTGCGATATAGGGGAAGGTATGAGAGGTGCATGAAAACACAGCGATTTGGGTGAATCTATAAGAGGCGCCGAAAACTTGGCAAAAAATAGAAAGCTATGGGAGGTCCCGTGTAAACAGGGCGATATAGCGGAAGTGATGAGAGGTGCACCAGAGCATAGCAACTAGGGGAAGCTGTGGGAGGTGCGCGAAAACACAGCGATATAGGGGAATGAATGGGAGGTGCGCGAAGACACTGCGATATAGGGGAAGTATTGATAGGAACGAAAACATAGCGATATAGGTTAAGACATGCGAGGTGCGCGAAAACACGGTGATATAAGGTAAGCTATGAGAGGTGAGCAATAACACAGTGATCAAGGTGAAGCTATGGGATGTGCGCGAAAACAGCGACGTAGGCGAAGCTATGGAAGTGCGCGAAAACACAGCGATATAGGGGACGGTATGAGATGTGCATGAATACACGGCGATATTGGGGAAGCCATGAGAGGTGCCTGAAAACACAGCGATATAGGGGAAGGTATGAGAGGTGTGCAAAAACACAGCGATGTAGGAGAAGTTAAGAGAGATGCGTGAAAACACAGTGGATTAGGGGAAGGTATGAGAGGTGCATGAAACGCAGCGATATAGGGAAAGGTATGGAAGGTGCGCGAAAACAGGGCGATATAGGGGAAGGTATGAGAGGTGCGCGAAGACACAGCAATATAAGGGATGCTATGGGAGGTGCGCGAATGCACAGCGATATAGGGGACATTATGAGATGTGCATGAAAACACGGCAATATAGGGGAAGGTATAAGAGCTGCACAAAAATACAGCGATATAATAGAAGTTATGAGAGGTGCGTGAAAACGCAGCGATATAAGGGAAGGTAGGAGAGGTGCACGAAAACACAGGGATTTTGGGGAAAGTATGGGAGGTGCTCGAAAACAGGGCGATATAGGGGAAGTTATGAGAGGTGCGCGAAGGCACAGCGATACAGGGGATGCTATGAGAGGTGCGCGAAAACACCGTGATATAGGGGACGTGATGAGATGTGCATGAAAATGCAACGATATTAGTGAAGGTATGAGAGGAGCTCGTAAACACAGCAATATAGGGGAAGGTATGAGAGGTGCGGGGAAACACAGCGATACAGGGGAATGTATGAGAGGTGCACGAAAACAGCGATATAGGTGAAGGAATGGGAGGTGAGCGAAAACAGGGCGATATAGGGGAATGTATGAGAGGTGCGCGAAGGCACAGCGATATAGGGGATGCTATGGGAGGTGCGCGAATACACAGCGATATAGGGGACGTTATGAGATGTGCATGAATACACGGCAATAGTCGGCAAACCATGAGAGGTGTGCGGAAAACACAGCGATATAGGGGAAGTTATGAGAGGTGCGCAAGGCACAGCGATATAGGAGAAGGTATGGAAGGTGCTCGAAACAGGGTGATATAGATGAAGGTGCAGCAATATAGGGGATGCTATGGAAGGTGCACGAAAACACAATGATATAGGGGAAGACATGAGAGGTGCGCGAAAACAAGGCAATATAGTGGAAGCTGTGAGAGGTGAGCTAAAACCTGGCGATACAGGGGAAGCTATGAGAGGTGAGCAATAACACAGCGATAAAGGTGAATCTATGGGATGTGCGCGAAAAGACATCGATATAGGGGAAGGCATGAGAGGTGTGCGAAAGCACAGCGATATAGGGGAAGTTATGAGAGGTGCGCAAAAACAGGGCGTATAGGGGAAGTTATGAGAGGTGCACGAAAACGCAGCAATATAAGGGAAGGTATAGGAGGTGCGCGAAAACAGGGCGATATTGGGGATGTTATGACAGGTGCGTGAAAACCCAGCGATATAGGGGACGTTATGAGATGTGCATGAAAACACGGTGATATAGGTGAAGGTATGAGAGGTGCGCGAAGGCAGGGCAATATAGGGGAAGGTATGAGATGTGCACGAAAACGCAGCGATATAAGGGAAGGTATAGGAGGTGCGCGTAAACAGGGCGATATAGGGGAAGTTATGAGAGGTGCATGAAGGCACAGCGATATAGGGGATGCTATGGGAGATGCGCAAAAAAACAGCGATATAGGAGACGGTATGAGATGTGCATAAAAACATGACGATATAGGGGGGAGGTATGAGAGGTGCGCGTAAACACGGCGATATAATGGAAATTTTGTGAGGTGCGCGAAAACTTGGCGTTACAGGGGAATGCATCAGAGGTGCCAGAAAACACAGTGATGTAGTGCAATACATGAGAGGTGTGCGAAAACAGGGCAATACAGGGGAAGGTATGAGAGGTGCGCGAAAAGACAGCGATATAGGGGAAGGTATGAGAGGTACGCGAAAACAGGGCGATATTGGGGAAGTTATGACAGGTGCGTGAAAACCCAGCGTATAGGGGACGTTATGAGATGTGCATGAAAGCACGGCGATATAGGGGAAGGTATGAGAGGTGCGCGAAGGCACAGCGATATAGAGGAAGGTATGAGAGCTGCACGAAAATGCAGCGATAGAAGGGAAGGTATAGGAGGTGCGCGAAAGCAGGGCGATATTGGGGAAGGTATGAGAGGTGCACGAAGGCACAGCGATATAGGGGATGCTATGGGAGGTGTGCGAAAAAACAGCGATATAGGAGACGGTATGAGATGTGCATAAAAACATGGCGATATGGGGGAGGTATGAGAGGTGCGCGTAAACACGGCGATATAGGGGAAAGTATGAGATGTGCGCGAAAACTTGGCGTTACAGGGGAATGCATCAGAGGTGATAGAAAACACAGCGATGTAGTGGAATACATGAGAGGTGCGCGAAAACAGGACGATATAGGAGAAGGTATGAGAGGTGCGCAAGGCACAGCAATATAGGAGATGCTATGGGAGGTGCGCGAATACACAGCGATATAGGGGACGTGATGAGATGTGCATGAAAACTCAGCGATATTAGGGAAGGTATGAGAGGTGCACAGAAACACAGTGATATAGGAGAAGTTATGAGAGGTGTGTGAAAACACAGCGATATAGGGGAAGGAATCAGAGGTGCGCGAAAACAGGGCGATATAGGGGAAGGTATGAGAGGTGCGCGAAGGCACAGCGATATAGGGGATGCTATGGGAGGTGCGCGAATACACAGCAATATAGAGGACGCTATGAGATGTGCATAACAACACGGCGATATAGGGTAAGTTATGAGAGGTGCGCAAAAACACGGCGATATAGGGGAAGCTATGAGAGGTGAGCAATAACACAGCGATAAAGGTGAATCTATGGGATGTGCGCGAAAAGACAGCGATATAGGGGAAGGTATGAGAGGTGCGCAAGGCACAGCGATATAAGGGGAGGTATGAGAGGTGCACGAAAACACAGCGATATAGGGGACGTGATGAGATGTGCATGTGAACGCAGTGATATTAGGGAAGGTATCAGAGGTGCACAAAAACACAGCGATATAGGAGAAGTCATGAGAGGTGTGTGAAAACACAGCGATATAGGGGGAGGTATGAGAGGTGCATGAAAACACAGCGATATAGGGGAAGGTATGGAAGGTGTGCAAAACAGGGCGATATAGGGGAAGGTATGAGAGGTGCGCTAAGGCATAGCAATATAAGGGATGCTATGGGAGGTGCGCGAATACACAGCGATATAGGGGACGTTATGAGATGTGCATGAAAACACGGCAATATAGGGGAAGGTATAAGAGCTGCGCAAAAATACAGTGATATAGGAGAAGTTATGAGAGGTGCGTGAAAACACAACGATATAAGGGAAGGTATGAGAGGTGCACGAAAACACAGCGATATTGAGGAAGGTATGGGAGGTGCGAGAAAACAGGGCAATATAGGGGAAGTTATGAGAGGTGCGCGAAGGCACAACGATATAGGGGATGCTATGAGAGGTGCGCAAAAATACCGTAATATAGGGGAAGACATGAGAGGTATGCAAAAACAGGGCAATATAGTGGAACCTATGGGATGTGCGCGAAACCACGGCGATACAGGGGAAAGTATCAGAGGTGCGAGAAAACAACGCGATATAGGGGACGCTATGGGACATGCGCAAAAAACAGTGATATAGGCGATTCTATGGGAGGTGCGCGAAAACACAGCGATATAGGGGCCGTTATGACATGTGCATGAATACACGGCGATATTGGGGAAGCCATGAGAGGTGCCTGAAAACACAGCGATATAGGGGAAGGTATGAGAGGTGTGCAAAATCACAGCGATATAGGAGAAGTTAAGAGAGGTGCGTGAAAACACAGCGATATAGGGGAAGGTATGAGAGGTGCACGAAGGCACAGCGTTATAGGGGATGCTATGGGAGGTGCGCGTAAAAACAGCGATATAGGGGTAAGTATGAGAGGTGTGCGAAAACTTGGCGTTACAGGGGAATGCATCAGAGGTGCCAGAAAACACAGCGATGTAGTGGAATACATGAGAGGTGCGCGAAAACAGGGCAATATAGTGGAAACTATGGGATGTGCATGAAAACAGGACGATACAGGGGAAGGTATGAGAGGCGCGTGAAAACACAGCGATATAGGGGACACAATGGGACGTGCGTGAAAACACAGTGATATAGGGTAAGGTATGAGAGGTGTGCGAGAACACGGCGATATAGGGGAAATTATGAGAGGTGTGAGAAAACACGGTGATACGGGAGAATGTATCAGATGTGCGAGAAAACACAGCGATATAGGGGAAGTATTGAGAGGAGCGAAAACATAGCGATCTAGGTGAAGACATGAGAGGTGCGCGAAAACACGGCGATATAGGGGAAGCTATGAGAGGTGAGCAAAAACACGGCGATACAAGGGAAGGTATGAGAGGTGAGCAATAACACAGCGATAAAGGTGAATCTATGGGATGTGCGCGAAAAGACAGCGATATGGGGTAGCTATGAGAGGTGCGCAAGGCACAGCGATATAGGGGATGCTATGGGAGGTGCGTGAATACACAGCGATATAGGGATCGTGATGAGATGTGCATGAAAATGCAGCGATATTAGGGAAGGTATCAGAGGTGCACAAAAACACAGCGATATAGGGGAAGGTATGAAAGGTACACGAAAACACAGAGATATATTCGGGAAGGAATGGGAGGTGCACGAATACACATCGATATAGGGGACGTTATGAGATGTGCATGAAAACACAGCCATATAGGGGAAGGTATGAGCGGTGCACGAAAACGCAGTGATATAAGGGAAGGTATAGGAGGTGCGGGAAAACAGGGCAATATAGGGGAAGGTATGAGAGGTGCACGAAAACGCAGCGATATAAAGGAAGGTATAGGAGGTGCGCGAAAACAGGGCGATGTAGGGAAATGTATGAGAGGTGCACGAAGGCACAGCGTTATAGGGGATGCTATGGGAGTGCGCGAAAACACAGCGATATAGGAGACGGTATGAGATGTGCATAAAAACATGGCGATATAGGGGGAGGTATGAGAGCTGCGCGTAAACACAGCGATATAGGGGTAAGTATGAGAGGTGCGTGAAAACTTGGCGTTACATGGGAAAGCATCAGAGGTGCCAGAAAACACAGCGATGTAGTGGAAGACATGAGAGGTGCACGAAAACAGGGCAATATGGTGGAAGGTATGGGATGAGTGCGAAAACAGGGCCATATAGGTGAAGGTAGGAGAGGTGTGCGAGAACACGGCGATATAGGGGAAATAATGAAAGGTGTGCGAAAACACAGCGATACGGGAGAATGTATCAATTGTGCGAGAAAACACAGCGATATAGGGGAAGTATTGAGAGGAGCGAAAACCTAGCGATCTCGGTGAAGACATGAGAGGTGCACGAAAACATGGCGATATAGGGGAAGCTATGAGAGGTGAGCAAAAACACGGCGATACAGGGGAAGCTATGAGAGGTGAACAATAACACAGCGATAAAGGTGAATCTATGGGATGTGCGCGAAAAGGCAGCGATATAGGGAAAGGTATGAGAGGTGCGCAATGCACAGCGATATAGGGGACGTGATGAGATGTGCATGAAGACTCAGCGATATTAGGGAAGATATAAGAGGTGCACAAAAACTCAGTGATATAGGAGAAGTTTTGAGAGGTGTGTGAAAACACAGCGATATAGGGAAAGGTATGAAAGGTGCACGAAAACACAGCAAAAATAGAGGAAGGAATCGGAGGTGCGCGAAAACTGTGCTATATAGGGGAAGGTATGAGAGGAGCGCGACGGCACAGCGATATAGGGGATGCTATGGGAGGTGCGCGAATAAACAGCGATATAGGGGACGTTATGAGATGTGCATAAAAGCACGGCAATATAGGGGAAGTTATGAGAGGTACGCAAAAATACAGCAATACAGGAGAAGTTATGAGAGGTGCATGAAAACACAGCAATATAGGGGAAGGTATGGGAGGTGCACGAAAACACAGTGATATAGGAGAAGTTATGAGAAGTGCGTGAAAACACAGCGATATAGGGGAAGGTATGGGAGGTGCACGAAAACACAGTGATATAGGGGAAGACATGAGAGGTGCGTGAAAACACAGCAATATAGCGGACGCTATTGGACGTGCGCAAAAACACAGTGATATAGGGGAAGATATGAGAGGTGTGCGAGAACACGGCGATATAGGTGAAATTATGAGAGTTGAGCGTAAACACGTTGATACAGGGAACAGTATCAGAAGTGCGAGAACACAGATCGATATAGGGGAAGTAATGAGAGGAGCGGAAACACAGCGATATAGGGGAAGGAATCGGAGGTGCGCGAAAACAGGGCGATATAGGGGAAGGTATGAGAGGTGCATGAAAACGGGGCGATATAGGGGAAGTTATGAGAGGTGCACGAAGGCACAGCAATATAAGGGATGCTATGGGAGGTGCACGAATACAAAGCGATATAGGGGACGTTATGAGATGTGCATGAAAACATGGCGAAATTGGGGAAGCCATGAGAGGTGTGTGAAAACACAGCGATATAGGGGACGGTATGGGAGGTGTGCGAAAACAGGGCGACGTAGGGAAAGTTATGAGTGGTGCGCGAAGGCACAGTGATATAGTGGATGCTATGGGAGGTGCGCGAATACACAACGATATAGGGGACGTTATGAGATGTGCGTAAAAACATGGCAATATAGGGGAAGTTATGAGAGGTGCGCAAAAATACAGCAATACAGGAGAAGTTATGAGAGGTGCGTGAAAACACAGCAATATAGGGGAAGGTATGGGAGGTGCACGAAAACACAGTGATATAGGAGAAGTTATGAGAGGTGCGTGAAAGCACAGGGATATAGGGGAAGGTATGGGAGGTGCGCAAAAACACAGTGATATAGGGGAAGATATGAGAGGTGTGCGAGAACACGGCGGTATAGGTGAAATTATGAGAGTTGAGCGAAAACACGTTGATACAGGGAACAGTATCAGAAGTGCGAGAACACAGATCGATATAGGGGAAGTAATGAGAGGAGCGGAAACACAGCGAAATAGGTGAAGACATGAGAGGTGCGGGAAAACACGGCGATATAAGGGAAGCTTTGAGAGGTAAGCAATAACACAGCGATAAAGTTGAAGTTATGGGATGTGCGCAAAAACACAGCGATGTATGCAAAGCCATGGGAGGTGCGTGGGAAACAGGGCGATATAGGGGAAGGTATGAGCGGTGCGCGAAGGCACAGCGATATAGGGGATGCTATGGGAGGTGCGTGAATACACAGACATATAGGAGACGTTATGAGATGTGCATGAAAACATGGCGATATAGGGGGAGGTATGAGAGATGCACGAAAACACAGCGATATAGGGGACGCAATAGGAGGTGTGCGAAAACAGGGCGACATAGGGGAAGGTATGAGAGGTGCGCGAAGGCACAGCAATATAGGGGATGCTATGGCAGCTGCGCGAATACACAGCGATATATGGGACGATAAGAGATGTGCATTAAAACACGGCGATATTGGGGAAGCCATGAGAGGTGTGCAAAAATAGGACGATCTAGGAGGAATTATGAGAGGTGCGTGAAAACACAGCGATATAGAGGGAGGTATGAGAGGTGCATGAAAACACAGCGATATAGTGGAAGGTATGGAAGGTGCGCGAAAACAGGGCAATATAGGGGAAAATATGAGAGGTGCGCGAAGGCACAGCAATACAAGGGATGCTATGGGAGGTGCGCGAATACACAGCGATATAGGGGACGTTATGAGATGAGCATGAAAACACAACAATATAGGGGAAGGTATGAGAAGAGCATGAAAACACAGCGATATCGGGGATGGTATGGGAGGTGCGCGAAAACAGGGCGATATACGGGAATGCATGAGAGGTGTGCGAAGGCACAGTGATATAGGGGATGGTACGCGAGGTGCGCAAATACACAGCGATACAGGGGACGTTATGAGATGTGCATGAAAACACATCAATATAGGGGAAGGAATGAGATGTGCGTAAAAATACATCGATATAGGGGAAGGTATGAGAGGTGTGCGAAAACAGCGATGTAGGCGAAGCTATGGGAGGTGCGCGAAAGCACAGCGATATAGGGGATGGTATGAGATGTGCATGAATACACGGCGAGTTTGGGGAAGCCATGAGAGGTGCCTGAAAACACAGCGATATAGGAGAAGGTATGGGAGGTGTGCAAAAACACAGCGATATAGGAAAAGTTAAGAGAGGTGCGTGAAAACACAGCAATATAGGGGATGGTATGAGCGGAGCAGGAAAACACAGCGATATCGGGGAAGGTATGGGAGGTGCGCGAAAACAGGGCGATATACGGGAATGCATGAGAGGTGCGCGAAGGCACAGTGATGTAGGGGATGGTATGGGAGGTGCGCAAATACACAGCGATACAGGGGACGTTATGAGATGTGCATGAAAACACATCAATATAGGGGAAGGTATGAGATGTGCGCAAACATACATCTATATAGGGGAAGGTATGAGAGGTGTGCGAAAACAGCGATGTAGGCGAAGTTATGGGTGGTGCGCGAAAGCACAACGATATAGGGGAAGGTATGAGCTGTGCATGAATACACGGCGATAGTCGGGAAGCCATGAGAGGTTTGCGAAAACATAGCGATATAGGGGAAGGTATGAGAGCTGCGTGAAAACACAGTAATATAGGGGAAGGTATGAGAGGAGCGCGAAAACAGGGCGATAGAGTGGAAGTTATGAGAGGTGCATGAAAACCAAGCGACATTGGGGACGTTATGAGATGTGCATGAAAACACGGTGATATTGGGGAGGGTATCAGAGGTGTGCAAAAACACAGCGGTATACGGGAATGCATGAGGGGTGCACGAAAACAACGATATAGGTGAAGGAATGGGAGGTGCGCGAAAACAGGGCAATATTTGGGAAGGTATGAGAGGTGCGCGAAAGCACAGCGATAGAAGGGAAACTATGGGAGGTGCGCGAATACACAGCGATATAGAGGACGTTATGAGATGTGCATAACAACACGGCGATATAGGGTACGTTATGAGAGGTGCGCAAAAACGCGGCGATATAGGGGAAGCTATGAGAGGTGAGCAATAACACAGTGATAAAGATGAATCTATGGGATGTGCCCGAAAAGACAGCGATATAGAGGAAGGTATGAGAGATGCGCTAGGCACAGCGATATAGGGGATGCTATGAGAGGGTCGCGAAAACACCGTGATATAGGGGAAGCCATGAGAGGTGCGCAAAAACAGGGCAATATAGTGGAACCTATGGGATGTGCGCGAAACCACGGCGATACAGGGGAATGTATCAGAGGTACGAGAAAACACACAATATAGGGGACGCTATGGGACAAGCGCAAAAAAACAGTGGTATAGGGGACAAGCGCAAAAAAACAGTGGTACAGTGGTATGAGAGGTGTGCGAGCCACGGCGATATAGGGGAAATTGTAAGAGGTGCGCGAAAACATGGCAATACAGGAGAATGTATCAGAGGAGCGAGAAAACACAGCGATATAGGGGAAGTAATGATAGGAGCGAAAACATAGCGATATAGGTGAAGGCATGCGAGGTGTGCGAAAACACGGCGATATAGGGTAAGCTATGAGAGGTGAGCAATAACACAGCGATCAAGGTGAAGCTATGGGATGTGCGCCAAAACACAGCGATATAGGGGACGGTATGAGATGTGCATGAATACACGGTGATATTGGGGAAGCCATGAGAGGTGCCTGAAAACACAGCGATGTAGGGGAAGGTCTGAGAGATGTGCAAAAACACTGCGATGTAGGAGAAGTTATGAGAGGTGCGCAAGGCACAGCGATATAGGGGAAGGTATGAAAGGTGCACGAAAATGCAGTGATATAAGGGAAAGTATAGGAAGTGCACGAAAACAGGGTTATATAGGGGAAGGTATGAGAGGTGCACGAAGGCACAGCGATATAGGGGATGCTATGGGAGGTGCGCAAAAACACAGCGATATAGGAGACGGTATGAGATGTGCATAAAAACATGGTAATATAGGGGCAGGTATGAGAGGTGCGCGCAAACACGGCGATATAGGGGAAAATATGAGAGGTGCGCGAAAACTTGGCGTTACAGGGGAATGCATCAGAGGTGCCAGAAAACACAGCGATGTAGTGGAAGACATGAGAGGTGCGCGAAAACAGGGCAATAGAGTGGAAGGTATGGGATGTGCGCGAAAACAGGGCGATATAGGGGAAGGTATGAGAGGTGCACGAAGGCACAGCGATTTAGGGGATGCTATGGGAGGTGCGCGAATACACAGCGATATAGGGGACGTTATGAGATGTGCATAAAAACACGGCGATATTGGGGAAGTTATGAGAGGTGCGCAAAAATACAGAAAATACAGGGGAAGTTATGAGAGGTGCGTGAAAACACAGCGATATAAGGGGAGGTTTGAGAGGCACACGAAAACACAGCGATATAGGGGAAGGTATGGGAGGTGCTCGAAAACGCAGTGATGTAGGGGAAGTCATGAGAGGTGCGTGAAAACAGAGCTATATAGGGGACGCTATTGGACGTGCGCGAAAACACAGTGATATAGGGGAAGATATGAGAGGTGTGCGAGAACACGTTGATACAGGGAACTGTATCAGAAGTGCGAGAACACAGAGCGATATAGGGGAAGTAATGAGAGGAGCGGAAACACAGCGATATAGGTGAAGAAATGAGAGGTGCGCGAAAACACGGCGATATAGGGGAAGGTATGAGAGGTGCGCAAAAACACAGCGAAGTAGGCGAAGCCATGGGAGGTGCACGGAAAACAGGGCAATATAGGGGAAGGTATGAGCAGTGCGCGAAGGCACAGCGATATAGTGGATGCTATGGGAGGTGCGTGAATACACAGAGATATAGGAGACGTTATGAGATGTGCATGAAAACACGGCGATATTGGGGAATCCATGAGAGGTGTGCGAAAATACAGCGATATAGGGGACGGTATGGGAGGTTTGCGAAAACAGGGCGACATAGGGGAAGGTATGAGAGGTGCGCGAAGGCACAGCGATATAGGGGATGCTATGGGATATGCGCGTATACACAGCGATATAGGAGACGTTATGAGATGGGCATGAAAACACAGCCATATAGGGGAAGTATTGAGAGGAGCGAAAACATAGCGATCTAGGTGAAGAAATGAGAGGTGAACAAAAACACGGCGATACAGGGGAAGCTATGAGAGGTGAGCAATAACACAGCGATAAAGCTGAATCTATGGGATGTGCGCGAAAAGATAGCGAATTTAGGGGAAGGTATGAGAGGTGCGCAAGGCACAGAGATATAGGGGAAGCTATGAGAGATGCGCAAGGCACAGCGATATAGGGGATGCTATGAGAGGTGCGCGAATACACAGCGATATTGGGGAAATTATGAGAGGTGTATGAAAACTCAGCGTTATTAGGGAAGGTATGAGAGGTGCACAAAAACTCAGTGATATAGGAGAAGTTATGACAGGTGTGCGAAAACACAGCGATATAGGGGAACGTATGAAAGGTGCACGAAAACACAGCGAAATAAGGGAAGGAATCGGAGGTACGCGAAAACAGGGCGATATAGGGGAAGGTATGAGAGGTGCACGAAGGCACAGCGATATAGGGGATGCTATGGGAGGTGCACGAATACACAGCGATATAGGGGACGTTATGAGATGTGCATAAAAACACAGCGATATAGGGGAAGTTATGAGAGGTGCGCAAAAATAAAGCAATATAGGAGAAGTTATCAGAGATGTGTGAAAACACATCGATATAGGGGGAGGTATGAGAGGTACACGAAAACACAGCGATATAGGGGAAGGTATGGGAGGTGCTCGAAAACAGGGCGATATAGGGAAAGGTATGAGAAGTGTGCGAAGGCACAGCAATATAGGGGATGTTATGGGAGGTGGACGAAAACACAGTGATATAGGGGAAGACATGAGAGGTGCGTGAAAACACAGCGATATAGGGGACGCTATTGGACGTGCGCGAAAACACAGTGATATAGGGGAAGATATGAGAGGTGTGCGTGAACACGGCGATATAGGTGAAATTATGAGAGGTGCGCGAAAACACGTTGATACATGGAACTGTATCAGAAGTGTGAGAACACAGAGAGATATAGGGGAAGTAATGAGAGGAGCGGAAACACAGCTATATAGGTGAAGACATGAGAGGTGCGCAAAAACACGGCGATATAGGGGAAGCTATGAGATGTAAGCAATAACACAGCGATAAAGGTGAAGTTATAGGATGTGCGCGGAAAACAGGGCAATATAGGGGAAGGTATGAGCGATGCGCAAAGGCACAGCGATATAGCGGATGCTATGTGAGGTGCGTGAATACACAGAGATATAGGAGACGTTATGAGATGTGCCTGAAAACACGGCGATATTGGGGAAGCCATGAGAGGTGTGCAAAAATACACTGATATAGGGGACGGTATGGGAGGTGTGCGAAAACAGGACGACATAGGGGAAGGTATGAGAGGTGCGCGAAGGCACAGCGATGTAGAGGATGCTATGGCAGGTGCGTGAATACACAGCGATATATGGGACGTTAAGAGATGTGCATGAAAACACGGCGATATTGGGGAAGCCATGAGAGGTGTGCAAAAATACGGCGATATAGGAGAAATTATGAGAGGTGCGTGAAAACACAGCGATATAGAGGGAGGTATGAGAGGTGCATGAAAACACAGTGATATAGGGGAAGGTATGCAAGGTGCGCGAAAACAGGGCGATATAGGGGAAGGTATGAGAGGTGCGCGAAGGCACAGCAATACAAGGGATGCTATGGGAGGTGCACGAATACACAACGATACAGGGGACGTTATGAGATGTGTATGAAAACACGGCAATATAGGGGAAGGTATAAGAACTGCGCAAAAATACAGCGAATTAGGAGAAGTTATGAGAGGTGCGTGAAAACACAGTGATATGGGGGAGGTATGAGAGGTGCATGCAAACACAGCGATATAGGGGAAGGTATGGAAGGTGCGCGAAAACAGGGCGATATAGGGGAACCTATGGGATGTGCGCGAAACCACGGCGATACAGGGGAATGTATCAGAGGTGCAAGAAAACACAGCGATATAGGGGACGCTATGGGAGATGCGCAAAAAAAGAGTGATATAGGGGAAGGTATGAGAGGTGTGCGAGAACACGGCGATATAGGGGAAATTGTAAGAGGTGCGCAAAAGCATGGCAATACAGGAGATTGTATCAGAGGTGCGAGAAAACACAGCGATATAGGGGAAGTAATGATAGGAGCAAAAACATAGCGATATAGGTGAAGACATGTGAGGTGCGCGAAACACGGCGATCTAGGGTAAGCTATGAGAGGTGCCTGAAAACACAGCGATATAGGGGACGGTATAAGATGTGCATGAATACACGGCGATATTGGGGAAGCCATGAGAGGTGCTTGATAACACAGCGATTTCGGGGAAGGTATGAGAGGTGTGCAAAAACACAGCTATATAGGAGAAGAGAGGTGCATGAAAACACAGCAATATAGGGGAAGGTAGGAGAGGAGCACGAAAACACAGCGATATCGGGGAAGGTATGGGAGGTGCGCGAAAACAGGGCGATATACGGGAATGCATGAGAGGTGCGCGAAGGCACTGTGATATAGGGGATGGTATGGGCGGTGAGCAAATACACCGATATAGGGGACGTTATGAGATGTGCATGAAAACACATCAATATTGGGGAAGATATGAGATATGCGCAAACATACATCGATATAGTGGAAGGTATGAGAGGCACACGAAAACACGGCAATATAGGGTAAGCTATGAGAGGTGAGCAATAACACAGCGATCAAGGTGAAGCTATGGGATGTGCGCGAAAACAAGGATGTAGGTGAAGCTATGGGAGGTGTGCGAAAACACAGCGATATAGGGGATGGTATGAGATGTGCATGAATACACAGCGATATCGCGGAAGCCATCAGAGGTGTGAGAAAACACAGTGATATAGGGGACGGTATGAGATGTGCATGAATACATGGCGATATTGGGGAATCCATGAGAGGTGCGCAAAAACACAGCATTATAGGGGACGGTATGAGAGGTGTGCAAAAACACAGCGATATAGTGGAAGTTATGAGAGGCGTGTTAAAGCACAGCGATATAGGGGAATGTATGAGAGGTGCACAAAAACACAGCGATATAGGGGAAGGTATGGGAGGTGCGCGAAAACAGGGCGATATTGGGGAAGGTATGAGAGGTGCACGAAAACATCGCAATACAGGGGAATGCATCAGAGGTGCGAGAAAACACAGTGATATAGGGGAAGTTATGAGAGGAGCAAAAACACAGCGATATAATGGAAGACATGAGAGGTGCGCGAAGCTATGAGAGGTGAACAAAAACACAGCCATAAAGGTGAAGCTATATCAGGGTGCGAAAAGACAGCGATATAGGTGAAGGCATGAGAGGTGCGCGAAAACACAGCGATGTAGCGGAATCTATGGGAGATGCGCGAAAACACAGCGATATAGGGGAATGTATGAAATATGCATGAAACACGGCGATATCGGGGATACCATGAGAGATGCGCAAAAACACGGCTATATAGGGAAAAGTATGAGAGGTGCGCAAAAACACGGCGATACAGGGGAATGCATCAGAGGTGCAAGAAAACACAGCGATATAGGGGACGTTATGAGAGGAGTGAAAACAGAGCGAAATAGGGGAAGGCATGAGAGGTGCGCGAAAACAGGGCAATATAGTGGAAGCTATGGGATGTGTGTGAAAACAGGGCGATATAGGGGAAGGTATGAGAGGTGCACGAAAACACAGCGATTTAGAGGAAGGTATGGGAGGTGCGCGAAAGCACAGCGATATAGGGGAAGGTATGGGAGCTGCGCGAAAACAGGGCAATATAGGGGAAGGTATGAGAGGTGCACTAAAACACAGCGATACAGGGGAAGGAATGGGAGATGTGCGAAAACAGGGCGATATAGGGAAAGGTATGAGAGATGTCCGAAAACACAGCGATATAGGGGATGCTATGGGACGTGCGCGAAAACACAGTGATATAGGGGAAGGTATGAGAGGTGTGCGAGAATACAGCGATTAGGGGAAATTATGAGATGTGCATGACAACACGGCGATATAGGAAAATGCATCAGAGGTGTGAGAAAACACAGCGATATAATGGAAGTAATGACAGGAGCGAAAACATAGCGATATAGGTGAAGACATGAGAGGTTCGTGAAAACACAGTGATATTGGGGAAGCTATGAGAGGTGAGCAATAACACAGCGATAAAGATGAATGTATGGGATGTGCGCAAAAAGACAGCGATATAGGGGAAGTTATGAGAGGTGCGCGAAAACACAGCAACGTGAGCGTAGCTATAGGAGGTGCGCAAAAGCACAGCGATATAAGGGACGGTATGAGATGTGCATGCATACACGGCAATATTGGGGAAGCCATGAGAGATGTGCGAAAACACAGCAATATAGGGGAAGGTATGAGAGGTGCACGAAAGCACAGCGATAAAAGGGAAGGAATGGGAGGTGCGCGAAAACAGGACAATATAGGGGATGGTATGAGATGTGCATGAAGGCACAGCGATATAGGGGATTCTATGAGAGGTGCGCGAATACACAGCAATATGGGGGACGTTATGAGATGTGATTGAAAACACGGCGATATAGGAGAAGTTATGAGAGGTGCGTGAAAACACAGCGATGTAGGGGAAGGTATGAGAGGTGCACGAAAACACAGCAATACAGAGGAAGGTATGGGAGGTGCGCGAAAACACAGTGATATAGGGGAAGACATGAGAGGTGCTCGAAAACAGGGCTATATAGTGGAAGCTATGGGATATGCGCGAAAACATGGCGATACAGGGAAAGGTATGAGAGGTGTCCGAAAACACAGCGATACAGGGGATGCTATGGGACGTGCGCGAAAACACAGTGATATAGTGGAAGGCATGAGAGGTGTGCAAGAACATGGCTATATAGGGGAAATTATGAGAGGTCCGCGAAAACACCGCAATATATGAGAAGTTATGAGAGGTGAGTGAAAACACAGCGATATAGGGGAAAGTATGAGAGGTGCGCAAAAACACGGCGATACAGGGGAATGCATCAGAGGTGCGAGAAAACACAGCGATATAGGGGAAGTTATGAGAGAAGCAAAAACACAGCGATACAGGGGAGACATGAGAGGTGCACGAAAACAGGGCAATATAGTGAGAGCTATGGGATGTGCATGAAAACAGGGCGATATAGAGGAAAGTATGAGAGCTGCGCGAAAACACAGCAATGTAGGGGACTCCATGGGACGTGCGTGAATATATAGTGATATTGGGGAAGGTATGCGAGCTGCGCGAGAACACGGCGATATAGGGGAAAGTAGGAGAGGTGCGCGAAAACTTGGCGTTATAGGGGAATGCATCAGAAGTGTGAGAAAACACAGCGATGTAGGGGAAGACATGAGAGGTGCGCGAAAACAGGGCAATATAGTGGAAGCTATGGGACGTGCGCGAAAACACAGTGATATAGGGGATGGTATGAAAGATGTGCGAGAACACGGCGATATAGGCGAAATTATGAGAGGTGCGCGAAAACACGGTGATACAGGGGAATATATCAGATGTGCGAGTAAACACAGCGATAAAGGGGAATTAATGAGAAGAGCGAAAACATAGCGATCTAGGTGAAGACATGAGAGGTGCGCAAAAACAGGGCAATATAGTGGAAGCTATGGGATGTGCGCGACAACACGGAGATACAGGGGAATGCATCAGAGGTGCGAGAAAACACAGCGATATAGGGGATGCCATGGGACGTGCGCAAAAAAAACAGTGATATAGGGGAAGGTATGAGAGGTCTGCTAGAACACGGCGATATGGGGAAATTATAAGAGGTGCACGAAAACACAGCGATATAGGGGACGGTATGAGACGAGCATGAATACACGGCGATATTGGGGAAGCCATGAGAGATGCGTGAAAACACAGCGATATAGGGGAAATTATAGGAGGAGCGCGAAAACAGGGCGATATAGGGGAAGGTATGAGAGGTGCACGAAGACAGAGTGATATAGGGGATGCTATGGGAGGTGCGCGAAAACACAGTGATATAGGTGACGGTATGAGATGTGTATGAAAACACGGTGATATAGGGGAAGCTATGAGAGGTACGCGAAAACACGGTGATATAGGGGAAAGTATGCGAGGTGCGTGAAAACTTGGCGTTACATGGGAATGCATCAGAAGTGCGAGAAAACACAGCGATATAGGGGACGCTATGGGACGTGCGCAAAATCACAGTGATATAGGGGAAGGTATGAGAGGTCTGCGAAAAAACGGCGATATAGGGGAAAGTATAAGAGGTTTGCGAAAACATGGTGATACAGGGGAATGTTTCATAGGTGCGAGAAAACACAGCCATATTGGTGAAATAATGATAGGAGCGAAAACATGGCGATATAGGTGAAGACATGCGAGGTGTACGAAAAAACGACGATATATGGGAAGCTATGAGAGATGAGCAATAACACAGCGATAAAAGTGAAGCTATGGGACATGCGCGAAAAGACAGCGATATAGGGGAAGGTATGAGAGGTGTGCGAAAACAGCGATGTAGGCGAAGCTATGGGAGGTGCGTGAAAACACAGCGATATAGGGAACGGTATGAGACGTGCATGAATACATGGCGATATTGAGGAAGCCATGAGAGATGCGTGAAAACACAGCGATATAGGGGAAAGTATAGGAGGTGCCCGAAAACAGGGCGATATAGGGGAAGGTGTGAGAGGTGCACGAAGGCACAGCGATATAGTGGCTGCTATGGGAGGTGCGCGAAAACACAGTGATATAGGAGACGGTATGAGATGTGTATGAAAACATGGTGATATAGGGGAAGCTATGAGAGGTACGCGAAAACACGGCAATATAGGGGAAAGTATGAGAGGTACGCGAAAACTTGGCGTTACATGGGAATGCATCAGAAGTGCGAGAAAACACAGTGATGTAGGGGAAGACATGAGACATGAGAGTTCCACGAAAACAGGGCAATATAGTGGAAGCTATGGGATGTGCGCGAAAACAGGGTGATACAGGGGAAGGTATGAGAGGTGCACAAAAACACAGCGATATGGGGAAGTTATGAGAGGTGTGCAAAAATGCAGCAATGTAGGAGAAGTTATGAGAGGTGTGTGAAAACACAGTGATATAGGGGAAGGAATGGGAGGTGCGTGAAAACGGCGATATAGGGGAGGGTATGAGAGGTGCGCGAACGCATAGCGATATAGGGGATGCTATGGGAGGTGCGTGAATACACAGCGATATAGGGGACGTTATGAGATGTGCATAAAAACACGGCGATATAGGGGAAGTTATGAGAGGTGCGCAAAAATACAGCAATGCAGGAGAAGTTATGAGAGGTGCGTGAAAACACAGCAATATAGGGGGAGGTATGAGAGGTGCACGAAAACACAGTGATATAGGGGAAGGTATGGGAGGTGCGTGAAAACGGTGATATAGGGGAAGGTATGAGAGGTGTGCGAAGGCACAGCAATATAGGGGATGCTATGGGAGGTGCGCGAAAACAGGGCGATATAGGGGGAGGTATGAGAGGTGCGCGAAACCACAGCGATATAGGGGACGCTATTGGACGTGCGCGAAAACACAGTGATATAGGGGAAGATATGAGAGGTGTGCGAGAACACAACGATACAAGGGAATGTATCAGAGGTGCGAGAACACAGAGCTATATAGGGGAAGTAATGAGAGGAGCGGAAACACAGCGATATAGGTGAAGACATGAGAATTGCGTGAAAACATGGCAATATAGGGGAAGCTATGGGAGGTGAGCAATAACACAGCGATGAAGGTGAAGCTATGAGATGTGCGTGAAAAGACAGCAATATAGGGGAAGCTATGAGAGGTGTGCGAAAACACAGCGATGTAGGCGAAGCCATGGGAGGTGCGCGAAAACAGGGCGATATTGGGGAAGGTATGAGAGGTGCACGAAGAAACAGTGATATAGGGGATTATATGGGAGGAGCGTGAATACACAGCGATATAGGGGACATTATGAGATGTGCATGAAAACACGGCGATATTGGGGAAGCCATGAGAGGTGTGTGAAAAGACACCGATATAGGGGAAGGTATGGGAAGTGTGCGAAAACAGGGCGATATAGAGGAAGATATGAGAGTTCAGCGACAGCACAGCAATATAGGGGATGCTATGAGAGGTGCGCAAGGCACAGTGATATAGGGGATGCTATGGGGGGTGCGTGAATACCCAGCGATATAGGGGATGTTAAGAGACGTGCATGAAAACATGGCGAAATTGGTGAAGCCACGAGAGGTGCACAAAAATACAGCGATATGGGACAAGTTATGAGAGGTGCACGAAAACAGGGCGATATAGGGGAAGGTATGAGAGGTGCGTGAAGGCACAGCAATATAGGCAATGCTATGGGAGGTGCACGAAAATACAGTGATATAGGGAAAGGTATGAGAGGTGCGTGAAAACACAGTGATATAGGGGACGGTATGAGAGGTGTGTGAAAACACAGCAATATAGCGGACGGTACGAGATGTGCATGAATGTGCATGATAGTCGGGAAACCATGAGAGTTGTGCAAAAACACAGCGATACAGGGGAAGTTATGAGAGGTGCGCGAAAACAGGGCGATATAGAGGAAGTTATGAGAGGTGAGCAAAAATACGGCGATATAGGGGATGTTATGAGATGTGCATGAAAACACGGCGATATACGGAAAGGTATGAGAGGCACAGCGATATAGGGGATGCTATGGAGGTGCGCGAAAACACAGTGATATCGGGGACGGTATGACATGTGTATGAAAACACGGCGATATATGGGAAGCTATGAGAGGTGCACGAAAACACAGCGATATAGGGGACTCTATTGGACGTGCGCGAAAACACAGTGATATAGGGGAAGGTAAGAGAGATGTGCGAGAACACGGCGATATAGGGGAAATTAAGAGAGAGGCGCGAAAAAACGGCGATACGGGAGAATGTATCAGACGTGCGAAAAAACACAGTGATATAGGGGAAGTAATGAGAGGAGCAAAAACATAGCGATCTCGGTGAAGATATGAGAGGTGCGCGAAAACACGGCGATATGGGGGAAGCTATGAGAGGTGAGCAAAAACGTGGCGATACAGGGGAAGCTATGAGAGGTGAGCAATAACACAGCGATAAAGGTGAATCTATGGGATGTGCGCGAAAAGGCAGCAATATAGGGGAAGGTATGAGAGGTGCGCAATGCACAGCGATATAGGGGATGCTATGGGAGGTGCGTGAATACACAGCGATATAGGGGACGTGATGAGATGTGCATGAAAACGCAGCGATATTAGGGAAGGTATGAGAGGTGCACAAAAACACAGCGATATAGGGGACGGTATGAGATGTGCATGAATACACGGCGATAGATGGGAAACAATGAGAGGTGTTCAAAAACACAGCGATATTAGAGAAGGTATGAGAGGAGCGCGAAAACAGGGCGATATAGGGGAAGTTATGAGAGATGCGTGAAAACCCAGGGATATAGGGGACATTATGAGATGTGCATGAAAACACGGCGATATAGAGGAAGGTATGAGAAGTGCGCGAAGGCAGAGCGATATAGGGAATGTTATGGAGGGTGCACGAATACACAGCGAAATAGGGGACGTTATGAGCTGTGCATGAAAACAGAGCGATATAGGGGAAGGTATGAGAGGTGCACGAAAACGCAGCGATGTAGGGGAAGGTATGAGAGGTGCACGAAAACGCAGCGATAAAAGGGAAGGTATAGGAGGTGCGCGAAAACAGGGCGATATAGGGGAAGGTATGAGAGGTCCACGAAGTCACAGCGATATAGGGGATGCTATGGGAGGTGCGTGAAAACACAGTAATATAGGGGACGGTATGAGATGTGTATAAAAACACGGCGATATAGGGGGAGGTATCAGATGTGCGAGAAAACACAGCGATATAGGGGAAGTATTGAGAGGAGCGAAAACATAGCAATCTAGGTGAAGACATGAGAGGTGCGCGAAAACACGGCGATACAGGGGAAGGTATGAGAGGTCCACGAAGTCACAGCAATATAGGGGATGCTATGGGAGGTGCGTGAAAACACAGCGATATAGGGGATGCTATGGGAGGTGCATGAATACACAACGATATAGGGAACGTGATGAGATGTGCATGAAAACGCAGCAATATTAGGGAATTTATGAGAGGTGCACAAACACACAGCGAAAAAGGAAATGTTATGAGAGGTGTGCGAAAACACAGCGATATAGGGGAAGGTATGAAAGGTGCACGAAAACACAGCGATATAGGGGAAGGTATGGGAGGTGCACGAATACACAGCGATACAGGGGACATTATGAGATGTGCATAAAAACATGGTGATAGAGGGGAAGTTATGAGAGGTGCGCAATAATACAGCAATATAGCAGAAGCTATTAGAGGTGCGTGAAAACACAGCGATATAGGGGGAGGTATGAGAGGTACACGAAAACACAGCGACATAGGGGAAGGTATGGGAGGTGCTCGAAAGCAGGGTGATATAGGGGAAGTTACGAGAGGTGCGTGAAAACCCAGCGATATAGGGGAGGTTATGAGATGTGCATGAAAACAGGACGATATAGGGGGAGGTATGAGAGGTGCATGAAGGCACATTCGATATAGGGGATGCTATGGTAGGTGCGCAATAACACAGCGATATAGGAGACGGGATGAGATGTGCATAAAAACGTGGCGATATAGGGGGAGGTATGAGAGGTGCGCGTAAACACGGCGATATAGGGGATAATATGAGAGGTGCGCGAATACTTGGCATTGCAGGGGAATGCATCAGAGGTGCCAGAAAACACAGCGATGTAGTGGAATACATGAGAGGTGCGCGAAAACAGGGCAATATAGTGGAAGCTATGAGAGGTGCTCGAAAGCAGGGTGATATAGGGGACGCAATGGGATGTTCACGAAAACACAGTGATATAAGGGAATTTATGAGAGGTGTGTGAAAACATGGCGATGCGGGAGAATGTATCAGATGTGCAAGAAAACACAGCGATATAGGGGAAGTATTTAGAGGAGCGAAAACATAGCGATCTAGGTGAAGACATGAGAGGTGCGCAAAGACACGGAGATATGGGGGAAGCTATGAGAGGTGAGCAAATACACGGCGATACAGGGGAAGCTATGAGAGGTGAGCAATAACACAGCAAGAAAGGTGAATCCATGGGATGTGCGCAAAAAGACAGCGATATAGGGGAAGCTATGAGAGGTGTGCAAGGCACAGCGATACAGGGGATGCTATGGGAGGTGCGTGAATACACAGCGATATAGGGGACGTGATGAGAGGTGCACGAAAACACGGCGATATTAGGGAAGTTATGAGAGGTGCACAAAAACACAGCGATATAGGGGAAGTTATGAGAGGTGCTCGAAAGCAGGGTGATATAGGGGAAGTTATGAGAGGAACGTGAAAACCCAGCGATATAGGGGACGTTATGAGATGTGCATGAAAACACGGCGATATAGAGGAAGGTATGAGAGGTGCGCGAAGGCACAGAGATATAGGGGATATTATGGGAGGTGCACGAATACACAGCGAAATAGGGGACGTTATGAGATGTGCATGAAAACACAGCGTTATAGGGGAAGGTATGAGACGTGCACGAAACGCAGCGAGATAAGGGAAGGTATAGGAGGTGCGCGAAAACAGGGCGATATAGGGGAAACTATGAGATGTGCGCGAAAACTTGGCGTTACAGGGGAAAGAATCAGAGGTGCCAGAAAACACAGCGATGTAGTGGAATACATGAGAGGTGCGCGAAAACAGGGCGATATAGGGGAAGGTATGAGAGGTGCACGAAGGCACAGCAATATAGGGGATGCTATGGGAGGTGTGCGAAAGCACAGCGATATAGGAGACGGTATGAGATGTGCATAAAAACATGGTGATATAGGGGGAGGTATGAGAGGTGCGCGTAAACACGGCGATATAATGCAAAGTATGAGAAGTGCGCGAAAACTTGGCGTTACAGGGGAATGCATCAGAGGTGCCAGAAAACACAGTGATGTAGTGGAATACATGAGAGGAGCGCGAAAACAGGGCAATATAGTGGAAGCTATGGGATGGGCACGAAAATAGGGCGATATAGGGGAAGGTATGAGAGGTGCGCGAAAACACAGTGATATAGGGGACGCAATGGGACGTGTGCGAAAACACCGTGATATAGGGAAAGGTATGAGAGGTGTGCGAGAACACGGCGATATAGGGGAAATTATGAGAGGTGTGCGAAAACACGGCGATACGGGAGAATGCATCAGATGTGCGAGAAAACAGCGATATAGGGGAATTATTGAGACGAACGAAAACACAGCGATCTAGGTGAAGACATGAGAAGGGCGCGAAAACACGGCGATATAGGGGAAGCTATGAGAGGTGAGCAAAAACACGACGATACAGGGAAGCTATGAGAGGTGAGCAATAACACAGCGATAAAGGTGAATCTATGGGATGTGCGCGAAAAGACAGCAATATAGCGGAAGCTATGAGAGGTGCGCAAGGCACAGCGATTTAGGGGATGCTATGGGAGGTGCGTGAATACACAGCGATATTGGGGACGTGATGAGATGTGCATGAAAACTCAGCGATATTAGGGAAGTTATGAGAGGTGCATAAAAACACAGCGATGTTGGAGAAGTTATGAGAAGTGTGCGAAAACACAGCAATATAGGGGAAGGTATGAAAGGTGCACGAAAACACAGCGATATAGGGGAAGGAATGGGAGGTGCACGAATACACAGCGATATAGGGGACGTTATGAGATGTGCATGAAAATGAAGCGATATTAGTGAAGGTATGAGAGGAGCACGAAAACACAGCGATATAGGGGAAGGCATGAGAGGTGTGCGAAAACACAGCGATATAGGGGGCAGTATGAGATGTGCATGAATATACGGCGATAGTCGAGAATCCATGAGAGGTGTGCGAAAACACAGCGATGTAGGGGAAGTTATGAGAGGTGCGCAAAAACAGGGAGATATAGGGGAAGCTATGAGAGGTGCGCAAGGCACAGCGATATAGGGGGAGCTATGAGAGGTGCGCTAATGCACAGCAATATAAGGGATGCTATGGGAGGTGCGCGAATACACAACGATATAGGGGACGTTATGAGATGTGCATGAAAACACGGCGATATTGGGGAAGGTATGAGAGGTGCACGAAGGCACAGCGATATAGGGGATGTTATGGGAGGTGCGCGAAAATACAGTGATATAGGGGACGGTATGAGATGTGTATGAAAACACGGCGATATATGGGAAGCTATGAGAGGTGCGCGAAAACACGGCGATATAGGGAAAAGCATGAGAGGTGCGCGAAAACTTGGCATTACAGGCGAATGCATCAGAAGTGCGAGAAAACACAGCGATGTAGGGGAAGACATGAGAGGTGTGCAAAAACAGGGCAATATAGTGGAAGCTATGGGATGTGCGCAAAAACAGGGCGATGTAGGGGAAGGTATGAGAGGTGCGCGAAAGCACAGCGATATAGGGGACGCTATGGGACGTGCGTGAAAACACAGTGATATAGGGGAAGGTATGAGAGATGTGCAAGAACGATGCGAGATAGGGGAAATTATGAGAGGTGCGCAAAAACACGACGATACGGGAGAATGTATCAGATGTGCGAGTAAACACAGCGATATAGGGGAAGTAATGAGAGGAGCGAAAATATAGCGATCTCGGTGAAGACATGAGGGTTGCATGAAAAAACGGCGATATAGGGGAAGCTATGAGAGGTGTGTGAAAACACAGCGATGTAGGAGAAGTTATGAGCGGTGCGTGAAAACACAGTGATATAGGGGACGTGATGAGATGTGCATGAAAACGCAGCGATATTATGGAAGGTATGAGAGGTGTACAAAAACACAGTGATACAGGAGAAGTTATGAGAGGTGTGCGAAAACACAGTGATATACAGGGGAATGAATTGGAGGTTCTCAAATACACAGCAATATAGGGGACGTTAAGAGATGTGCATAAAAACACGGCGATATAGGGGAACTTATGAGAGGTGCACAAAAACACAGCGATATAGGGGAAGTTATGAGAGGTGCGTGAAAACACAGTGATATAGGGGAGGGTATGAGAGGAGCACGAAAACAGGGCGATATAGGGGAAGTTATGAGAGGTGCGCGAAAACACAGCGATATACGGGATGCTATGGGAGGTGCGCGAATACACAGCGAGATAGGGGACGTTATGAGATGTGCATGAAAACACGGCGATATAGGGGAAGGCATGAGAGGTGCGCAAAAATACGGCAATATAGGAGAAGTAATGAGAGGTGCGTGAAAACACAGCATTATAGGGGAAGGTATGAGAGGTGCACGAAAACACAGTGATATAGGGGAAGGTATGTGAGGTGCGTGAAGGCACAGCGATATAGGGAATGTTATGGGAGGTGCACGAAAACACAGCGAAATTGGGGACGTTATGAGATGTGCATGAAAACACAGCGATACAAGGGAAGGTATAGGAGGTGCACGAAATCTGGGCGATATAGGGGAAGGTATGAGAGGTGCACGAAGGCACAGCAATATAGGGGATGCTATGGGAGGTGCGCGAAAACACAGTAATATAGGGGACGGTATGAGATGTGCATAAAAACACGGCGATATAGCGGGAGGTATGAGAGGTGCGCGAAAACATGGCGTTACAGGGGAATGCATCAGAGGTGCCAAAAAACACAGCGATGTAGTGGAATACATGAGAGGTGCGCGAAAACAGGGCAATATAGTGGAAGCTATGGGATGTGCACGAAAACAGGACGATATAGGGGAAGGTATGACAGATGCACAAAAAACACAGCGATATAGGGGACGCAATGGGACGTGCGCAAAAACACAAAGATATAGGGGAAGGTATGAGAGGTGCGCGAGAATTCGGCGATATAGGGGAGATTATGAGAGGTGTGCGAAAACACGGCGATACGGGAGAATGTATCAGATGTGCGAGAAAACACAGCGATATAGGGGAAGTATTGAGAGGAACGAAAACATAGCGATCTAGGTGAAGCTATGAGAGGTGAGCAAAAACACGGCGATGCAGGGGAAGCTATGAGAGGTGAGTAAAAACTCGGCAATACAGGGGAAGCTATGAGAGGTGAGCAATTACACAGCGATAAAGGTGAATCTATGGGATGTACGCGAAAAGACAGCGATATAGGGGAAGCTATGAGAGACGCGCAAGGCACAGCGATATAGGGGATTCTATGGGATGTGCGTGAATACACAGCGATATAAGGGACGTGATGAGATGTGCATGAAAACGCAACGGTATTAGCTAAGGTATGAGAGGTGCACAAAAACACAGCGATATAGGAGAAGTTATGTGAGGTGTGCGAAAACACAGCGATATAGGGGAAGGTATGGGAGATGTACGAATACACAGCGATATAGGAGAAATTAAGAGAGGTGCGTGAAATCACAGCGATATAGGGGAAGGTATGAGAGGTGCACGAAGGCACAGCGATATAGGGGATGCTATGGGAGGTGCGCGAATACACAGCGATATAGGGGACATTATGAGATGTGCATAAAAACACGATATAGGGGAAGTTATGAGAGGTGCGCAAAAATACAGCAATATAGGAGAATTTATGAGAGGTTGTGAAAATGCAGTGATATAGGGGGATTTATGAGAGGTACATGAAAACACAGCGATATAGGGGAAGGTATGGGAGGTGCTCGAAAGCAGGGCGATATAGTGGAAGGTATGAGAGGTGTGCGAAGGCACAGCAATATAGAGGATGCTATGGGAGGTGCACGAAAACACCGTGATATAGGGGAAGACATGAGAGATGCGTGAAAACACAGCGATATAGGGAACGCTATTGGACGTGCGCGAAAACACAGTGGTATAGGGGAAGATATGAGAAGTGTGCGAGAACAGGGCGATATAGGTGAAATTATGAGAGGTGCGCGAAAACACGTTGATACAGGGAACTGTATCACAAGTGCGAGAACACAGTGCGATATAGGGGAAGTAATGAGAGAAGAAACACAGCGATATAGGTGAAGACATGAGAGGTGCGCGAAAACACGGCGATATAGGGGAAGCTATGAGAGGTAAGCAATAACACAGCGATGTAGGCGAAGCCATGGGAGGTGCGTGGTAAACAGGGCGATATAGGGGAAGGTATGAGCGGTGCGCTAAGGCACAGCGATATAGGGGATGCTATGGGAGGTGCGTGAATACACAGATTTATGGGGGACGTTATGAGATGTGCATGAAAACATGGCGATATTGGGGAAGCCATGAGGGGTGTGCGAAAATACAGTGATATAGGGGACGGTATGGGAGGTGTGCGAAAACAGGGCGACATAGGGGAATGTATGAGAGGTGCGCTAAGGCACAGCGATATAGGGGATGCTATGGCAGGTGCGCGAATACACAGATATATATGGGACGTTAAGAGATGTGCATGAAAACATGGCGATATTGGGGAAGCCATGAGGGGTGTGCGAAAATACAGTGATATAGGGGACGGTATGGGAGGTGTGCGAAAACAGGGCGACATAGGGGAATGTATGAGAGGTGCGCTAAGGCACAGCGATATAGGGGATGCTATGGCAGGTGCGCGAATACACAGATATATATGGGACGTTAAGAGATGTGCATGAAAACATGGCGATATTGGGGAAGCCATGAGAGGTACGCAAAAATACGGCGATAAGGAGAAATTATAAGAAGTGCGCGAAAACACAGCGATATAGGGGGAGGTATGGAAGGTGCGCAAAAACAGGGCGATATAGGGGAAGGTATGAGAGGTGAGCAATAACACAGCGATCAAGGTGCTAAGGGATGTGCGCGAAAACAGCAATGTAGGCGAAGCTATGGGAGGTGCGCGAAAGCACAGCGATATAGGGGAAGGTATGAGATGTGCGCAAAAATGCATCGGTATAGGGGAAGGTATGAGAGCTGCGTGAAAACATAGTGATATAGGTGAAGGTATGAGAGGAGCGCGAAAACAGGGCGATATAGGGGAAGTTATGAGAGGTGCGTGAAAACGCAGCGACATTGGGGACGTTATGAGATGTGCATGAAAACATGGTGATATTGGGGAAGGTATGAGCGGTGTGCAAAAACACGGCGATACAGGGGAAGCTATGAGAGGTGAGCAATACCACAGCGATAGTGAATCTGTGGGATGTGCGCAAAAAGACAGTGATTTAGGGGAAGGAATGAGAGGTGCGCAAGGCACAGTGATATAGGGGATGTTTGGGAGGTGCGTGAATACACAGTGATATAGGGGACGTGATGAGATGTGCATGAAAACGCAGCGATATTAGGGAAGTTATGAGAGGTGCACAAATTCACAGCGATATAGGAGAAGTTATGAGAGGTGTGTGAAAACACAGCGATACAGGGGAAGGTATGAGAGGTGCACGAAAACAGTGATATAGGTGAAGGAATGGGAGGTGCGCAAAAACAGGGCGATATAGGTGAATGAATGCGAGGAGCGTGAAAACAGGGCGATATAGGGGAAGATATGAGAGGTGCATGAAGGCACAGCGAAATAGGGGATGCTATGGGAGGTGCGCGAATACACAGCGATATAGGGGACGTTATGAGATGTGCATAACAATACGGCGATATAGGGGAAGTTATGAGAGGTGCGCAAAACCACGGCGATGTTGGGGAAGCTATGAGAAGTGAGCAATAACACAGCGATAAAGGTGGATCTATGCGATGTGCGCGAAAAGACAGCGATATAGGGAAAGGTATGAGAGGTGTGTGAAAACACAGCGATATAGGGGACGGTACGAGATGTGCATGAACACACGGCGATAGTCGGGAAACCATGAGAGCTGTGCGAAAACACGGTGATATAGGGGAAGACATGAGAGGTGCGCGAAAACAGGGCAATATAGTGGAAGCTATGGGATGTGCGCAAAAACAGGGCGATGTAGGGGAAGGTAAGAGAGGTGCGCGAAAGCACAGCGATATAGGGGACTCTATGGGACTTGCGCGAAAACACAGTGATATAGGGGAAGGTATGAGAGATGTGCGAGAACACGGAGATATAGGGGAAATTGTGACAGGTGCGCGAAAACACGGCGATATAGGGGAAGTAATGAGAGGAGCAAAAACATAGCGATCTCGGTGAAGGGATGAGAGGTGCGCGAAAACACGGCAATATGGGGGAAGCTATGAGAGGTGAGCAAAAACACGGCGATACAGGGGAAGCTATGAGAGGTTAGCAATAACACAGCGATAAAGGTGAATCTATGGGATGTGCGCGAAAAGGCAGCAAAATAGGGGAAGGTATGAGAGGTGCGCAATGCACAGCGATATAGGGGATGCTATGGGAGGTCGTGAATACACAGCGATATAGGGGACGTGATGAGATGTGCATGAAAACGCAGGGATATTAGGGAAGGTATGAGAGGTGCACAAAAAGACATCGATATAGGGGAATTTATGAGAGGTGTGTGAAAACACAGCGATATAGGGAAGGTATGAGAGGTGCACGAAAACACGGCGATATAGGGGAAGGTATCGGAGTTGGGCGAAAACAGGGCGATATAGGGGAAGTTATGAGAGGTGCGTGAAAACCCAGCGATATAGGGGACATTATGAGACGTGCATAAAAACACGGCGATATAGGGGAAGTTATGAGAGCTGCGCAAAAATACAGCAATATAGGGGAAGTTATGAGAGGTGCGCAAAAAGCAGCAATATATGAGAAGCTATGAGAGGTGCATGAAAACACAGCGATATAGTGGAAGGTATGGGAGGTGCTCGAAAGCAGGGCGATATAGGGGAAGTTATGAGAGGTGTGTAAAAACCCAGAGATATTGGGGATGTTATGAGATGTGCATGAAAACACAGCGATATAGTGGAAGGTATGAGAGGTGCATGAAAACACAGTGATATAAGGGAAGTTATAGGAAGTGCGCGAAAGCGGCAATATAGGGGAAGGTATGAGAGGTGCACGAAAACGCAGCGATATAAGGGAAGGTATAGGAGGTGCGCGAAAACAGGGCGATATAGGGGAAAGTATGAGAGGTGCACGAAGGCACAGCGATATAGGGGATGCTATGGGAGGTGCGTGAAAACACAGCGATATAGGACACGGTATGAGATGTGCATAAAAACATGCCGATATACGGGGAGGTATGAGAGGTGCGCGAAAACAAGGCAATATAGTGGAAGGTATGAGAGGTGCGCGAATACACAGCGATATAGGGTACGCTAAGGGACGTGCGCGAAAACACAGTGATATAGGGGAAGGTATGAGAGGTACACGAAAACACAGCGATAAGGGGAAGGTATGGGAGGTGCTCGCAAATAAGGCGATATAGAGGAAGGTATGAGAGGTGTGCGAAGGCACAGCAATATAGGGTATGTTATGGGAGGTGTGCGAAAACACAGTGATATAGGGGAAGACATGAGAGGTGCGTGAAAACAGGGCAGTATAGTGGAAGCTAGACGGTGTGCGTGATAACAGGGCGATATTGGGGAAGTTATGAGAGGTGCGCGAAAACACAGTGATGTAGGGGAAGCTATGGGACATGCGCAAAAAAACAGTGATATAGGGGAAGGTATGAGAGGTGTGCGTGTACACGGCGATATAGGGGAAATTGTAAGAGGTGCGCGAAAACATGGCAATACAGGAGAATGTATCAGAGGTGCGAGAAAACACAGCGATATAGGGGAAGTAATCATAGGAGCAAAAACATAGCGATATAGGTGAAGACATGCGAGGTGCGTGAAAATACGACGATATAGGGTAAGCTATGAGAGGTGAGCAGTAACACAGCGATCAAGGTGAAGCTATGGGATGTGCGCGAAAACAGCGATGTAGGCGAAGCTATGGGAGGTGCGCGAAAACACAGCAATATAGGGGACGGTATGAGATGTGCATGAATACACGGCGATATTGGGGAAGCTATGAGAGGTGAGCAAAAAGACGGCGATACAGGGTAAGCTATGAGAGGTGAGCAAAAACACAGCGATATAGGAGAAGTTAAGAGAGGTGCGTGAAAACACAGCAATATAGGGGAAGGTATGAGAGGAGCACGAAAACACAGCGATATCGGGGAAGGTATGGGAGGTGCACGAAAACAGGGCGATATAGGGGAATCTATGAGAGGTGAGCAAAAACACGGTGATACAGGGGAAGCTATGAGAGGTGAGCAATAACACAGCGATATAGGGGACGTGATGAGATGTGCATGAAAATGCAGCGATATTAGGGAAGGTATGAGAGGTGCAAAAAAAACACAGTGATATAGGAGAAGTTATGAGAGGTGTGTGAAAACACAGCGATATAGGGGAAGGTATGAGAGGTGCACGAAAACAGCGATATAGGTGAAGGAATGGGAGGTGCACGAAAACAGGGTGATATAGGAGAAGGTATGAGAGGTGTGCAAGGCACAGCGATATAGGGGGAGGTATGAGAGGTGCACAAAAACACAGCGATATAGGGGAAGGTATGTAAGGTGCTCGATAACAGAGTGATATAGATGAAGTTAATGGAGGTATGCGAAGGCACAGCAATATAGGGCATGCTATGGAAGCTGCGCGAAAACACAGTGATATAGGGGAAGACAGGAGAGGTGCGCGAAAACACGGTGATATAGGGGAAGCTATGAGAGGTGAGCAAAAACACGGCAATGCAGGGGAAGCTATGAGAGGAGAGCAAGGCACAGCGATATAGGGGATGATATGGGAGGTGCGTGAATACACAGCGATATAGGGGACGTGATGAGATGTGCATGAAAACGCAGCGATATTAGGGAAGGTATGAGAGGAGCACGAAAACACAGCGATATAGGTGAAGGAATGGGAGGTGCACAAATACACAGCGATATAGGGGAAGTTATGAGAGGTGCGCAAAAATACAGCAATATAGAAGTTATGAGAGGTGCGTGAAAACACAACGATATTGGGGAGGTATGAGAGGTACACGAAAACACAGCGATATAAGGAAAGGTATAGGAGGTGCGCGAAAACAGGGCAATATAGGGGAAGGTATGAGAGGTGCACGAAAACGCAGCGATATAAGGGAATGTATAGGAGGTGCGCGAAAACAGGGCGATATAGGTGAAGGAATGGGAGATGCGTGAAAACAGGGCGTATAGGGGAAGGTATGAGAGGTGCGCGAAGACACAGCGATATAGGGGATGCTATGGGAGGTGCACGAATACACAGCGATATAGGGGACGTTATGAGATGTGCATAACAACACGGTGATATAGGGAAGTAATGAGAGGTGCTAAAAAACACGGCGATACAGGGGAAGCTATGAGAGGTGAGCAAGGCACAGCGATAGAGGGGATGATATGGGAGGTGCGTGAATACACAGCGATATAGGGGACGTGATGAGATGTGCATGAAAACGCAGCGATATTAGGGAAGGTATGAGAGGTGCACAAAAACACAGCGATATAGGAGAAGTTATGAGAGGTTCATGAAAACACAGCGATATAGGGGAAGGAATGGGAGATGCACGAAAACAGTGCGATATAGGGGAAGGTATGAGAGGTGCGCGAAGGCACAGCGATATAGGGGATAATATGGAAGGTGCGTGAATGCACAACGATATACGGGACGGTATGAGATGTGAATGAATACACGGCAATAGATGGGAAACCATGAGAGGTGTCCGAAAACACAGCGATATAGGGGAAGTTATGAGAGGTGCGTGAAAACCCAGCAATATAGGGGACGTTATGAGATGTGCATGAAAACACGGCGATATAGGGGACGGTATGAGAGGTGTACAAAAACACAGTGATATAGGAGAAGTTATGAGAGGTGTGCGAAAACACAGCGATATAGGGGAAGGTATGAAAGGTGCACGACTACACAGAGATAAACACGGGAAGGAATGGGAGGTGCTCGAATACACAGCGATATAGGGAACGTTATGAGATGTGCATAAAACACGGCAATATAGGGGAAGTTATGAGAGGTGCGCAAAAATACAGCAATATAGGAGAAGTTATGAGAGGTGTGTGAAAACACAGCGATATAGGGGGAGGTATCAGAGGTACACGAAAACACAGCGATTTTAGGGGAAGGTACGGGAGGTGCTCGAAAGCAGGGCGATATAGGATAAGTTATGAGAGGTGTGTGAAAACACAGCGATATAGGGGGAGGTATGAGAGGTACATGAAAACACAGCGATATAGGGGAAGGTATCGGAGGTGCTCGAAAGTAGGACGATATAGGGTAAGTTATGAGAGGTGCGTGAAAACCCAGCGATATAGGGGACGTTATGAGATGTGCATCAAAACACGGCGATATAGGGGAAGGTATGAGAGGTGCGCGAAGGCACAGCGATACAGGGGATGTTATGAGCTGTGCATGAAAACACGGCGATATTGGGGAAGCCATGAGAGGTAAGCAATAACACAGCGATAAAGTTGAAGTTATGGGATGTGCGCGAAAACAGGGCGATATAGGGGAAGGTATGAGAGGTGCGCAAAAATACGGCGATATAGGAGAAATTATGAGAGGTGCGTGAAAACACAATGATATAGGGGGAGGTATGAGAGGTGCATGAAAACACAGCGATATAGGAAAAGGTATGGAAGGTGCGTGAAAACAGGGCGATATAGGGGAAGGTATGAGAGGTGCGCGAAGACACAGCAATATAAGGGATGCTATGGGAGGTGCGCGAATACGCAGCGATATAGGGGACATTATGAGATGTGCATGAAAACACGGCAATATAGGGGAAGGTATAAAAGCTGCGCAAAAATACAGCGATATAGCAGAAGTTATGAGAGGTGCGTGAAAACACAGCGATATAAGGGAAGGTAGGAGAGGTGCACGAAAACACAGCGATATTGGGGAATGTAAGGGAGGTGCGCGAAAACAGGGCGATATAGGGGAAGTTATGAGAGTTGCACGAAGGCACAGCAATACAGGGGATGCTATGAGGGGTGCGCGAAAACACCGTGATATAGGGGAAGACATGAGAGGTGCGCAAAAACAGGGCAATATAGTGGAACCTATGGGATGTGCGCGAAACCACGGCGATACAGGGGAATGTATCAGAGGTGCGAGAAAACACAGCGATATAGGGGACGCTATGGGACATGCGCAAAAAAACAGTGATATAGGGGAAGGTATGAGAGGTGTGTGAGAACACGGCGATATAGGGGAAATTGTAAGTGGTGCGCGAAAACATGGCAATACAGGAGAATGTATCAGAGGTGCGAGAAAACACAGCGATATAGGGGAAGTAATGATAGGAGCGAAAAGATAGCGATATAAGTTAAGACATGCGAGGTGCGCGAAAACACGGCGATATAGGGTAAGCTATGAGAGGTGAGCAATAACACAGCGATCAATGTGAAGAAATGGGATGTGCGCGAAAACAGCGATGTAGGCGAAGCTATGGGAGTTGCGCGAAAACACAGCGATTTACGGGACAGTATGAGATGTGCATGAATACACGGCGATATTGGGGAAGCCATGAGAGGTGCCTGAAAACACAGCGATATAGGGGAAGGTATAAAAGGTGTGCAAAATCACAGCGATATAGGAGAAGACACGAGAGGTGCGCAAAAACGTGGCAATATAGTGGAAGTTATGGGATGTGCGCTAAAACAGGGCGATGTAGGGGAAGGTATGAGAGGTGCACGAATGCGCAGCGATATAGGGGACAGTTTGAGATGTGCATGAATACACGGCGATAGACGGGAAACCATGAGAGGTGTGCGAAAAAACAGCGACAAAGGGGAAGTTATGAGAGGTGCGTGAAAGCCCAGCGATATACTGGACCTTATGAGATGTGCATGAATAAAAGGCGATATAGGGGAAGGTATGAGAGGTGCGTGAAGGCACAGCGATATAGGGAATGTTATGGGCGGTGCACGAAAACACAGCTAAATAGGGGACGTTATGAGATGTGCATGAAAACACAGCGAAATAGGGGAAAGTATGAGAGGTGCATGAAAACACTGCCATAGAGGGGAAGGTATGAGAGGTGCATGAAAACACGGCGATATAGGGGAAGGTATGAGAGGTGCATGAAAACACAGCGAAATAGGGGAATGTATGAGAGGTGCACGAAAACGCAGCGATATAGAGTAAGGTATGAGAGGTGCACGAAGGCACAGCGATATACGGGATGCTAAGGGAGGTGCGCGAAAACACAGTAATATAGGGGACGGTATGAGATGTGCATAAAAACACGGCGATATAGGGGGAGGTATGAGAGGTGCGCGAAAACTTGGTGTTACAGGGGAATGCATCAGAGGTGCCAGAAAGCACAGCGATGTAGTGGAATACATGAGAGGTGCGCGAAAACAGGGCAATATAGTGGAAGCTATGGGATGTGCACGAAAACAGGACGATATTGGGGAAGGTATGAGAGGTGCACAAAAAACACAGCGATATAGGGGACGCAATGGGACGTGCGCAAAAACACAAAGATGTAGGGGAAGGTATGAAAGGTGTGCGAGAATTCGGCGATATAGGGGAAATTATGAGAGGTGTGCGAAAACACGGCGATACCGGAGAATGTATCAGATGTGCGAGAAAACATAGCGCTATAGGGGAAGTATTGAGAGGAGCGAAAACATAGCGATCTAGGTGAAGACATGGGAGGTGCACGAAAACAAAGCGATATAGGGGAAGCTATGAGAGGTGAGTAAAAGCACGGTGATACAGGGTAAGCTATGACAGGTGAGCAATTACACAGCAATAAAGGTGAATCTATGGGATGTGCGCGAAAATACAGTGATATAGGGGAAGCTATGAGAGGTGCGCAAGGCACAGCGATATAGGGGATACTATGGGATGTGCGTGAATACACAGCGATATAGGGGACGTGATGAGCTGTGCATGAAAACGCAACAGTATTAGGGAAGGTATGAGAGGTGCACAAAAGCACAGCGATATACGAGAAGTTATGAGAGGTGTGCGATAACACAGCGATATAGGGGAAGGTATGGGAGGTGCACGAATACACAGCGATATAGGGGACGTTATGAGATGTGCATAAAATCACGGCGATATAGTGGAAGTTATGAGAGGTGCGCAAAAATACAGAAATATAGGAGAAGTTATGAGAGGTGCGTGAAAACACAACGATATAGGGGGAGGTATGAGAGGTACACGAAAACGCAGCGATATAAGGGAAGGTATAGTAGGTGCGCGAAAACAGGGCGATATAGGGGAAGGTATGAGAGGTGCATGAAGGCACAGCGATATAGGGGATGCTATGGGAGGTGCGTGAATATACATTGATATAGGGGACGTGATGAGATGTGCATGAAAACGCAGCGATATTAGGGAAGGTATGAGAGGTGCAAAAAAACACAGCGATATTTGAGAAGTTATGAGGTGTGTGAAAACACAGCAATATAGGGGAATGTATGAGAGGTGCACGAAAACAGCGATATAGGTGAAGGAATGGGAGGTGCGCGAAAACAGGACAATATAGGGGAAGGTATGAGAGGTGCGCGAAGGCTCAGCGATATAGGGGATGCTATGGGAGGTGCGCG
Source organism: Mobula birostris (assembly GCF_030028105.1). Taxonomy (NCBI): domain Eukaryota; kingdom Metazoa; phylum Chordata; class Chondrichthyes; order Myliobatiformes; family Myliobatidae; genus Mobula; species Mobula birostris. The sequence goes on along the minus strand of NW_027274650.1, from coordinate 12,220 downwards.
AATACACAGCGATATAGGGGACGTTATGAGATGCGCATAACAATACGGCGATATAGGGGAAGTTATGAGAGGTGAGCAAAAACACGGCGATACAGGGGAAGTTATGAGAGGTGCGTGAAAACCCAGCAATATAGGGGACGTTATGAGATGTGCATGAAAACACGGCGATATAGGGGAAGGTATGAGAGGTGCACGAAAACGCATCGATATAAGGGAAGGTATAGGAAGTGCGCGAAAACTGGGCGATATAAGGGAAGGTATGAGAGGTGCACGAAGGCACAGCGATATAGGGGATGCTATGGGAGGAGCGCGAAAACACAGCGATATAGGGGACGGTATAAAAGGTGTGCAAAATCACAGCGATATAGGAGAAGTTAAGAGAGGTGCGTGAAAACACAGCGATAGAGGGGAAGGTATGAGAGGTGCGCGAAAACACAGCGATATAGGGGACGGTATGAGATGTGCATGAATACACGGCGATATCAGGGAAGCCATCAGAGGTGCGAGAAAACACAGCGATATAGGGGACGTTATGAGATGTGCATAAAAACACGGCGATATAGGGGAAGGTATGAGAGGTGTGCAAAAACACAGCGATATAGGAGAAGTTAAGAGAGGTGCGTGAAAACACAGCGACTTAGGGGAAGGTATGAGAGGAGTACGAAAACACAGCGATATCGGGAAAGTATGGGAGGTGCGCGAAAACAGGGCGATACAGGGGAAGCTATGAGAGGTGAGCAAAAAACACGGCGATACAGGGGAAGCTATGGGAGGTGCATGAATACACAGCGATATAGGGGAAGGTATGAGAGGTGCGCGAAAACACATCGATATAGGGGAAGGCATGAGAGGTGCACGAAAACAGCAATATAGGTGAAGGAATGGGAGGTGCGCGAAAACAGGGCGATATAGATGAAGTTATGAGAGGTATGCGAAGGCACGGCAATATAGGGGATGCTACGGAATGTGCGCGAAAACACAGTGATATAGGGGAAGACAGGAGAGGTGCGCGAAAACACGGCGATATATGGGAATCTATGAGAGGTGAGCAAAAACACGGCGATACAGGGGAAGCTATGAGAGGTGAGCAATAACACAGCGATAAAGGTGTTATTCCCTGATATCGCCGTGAATCTATGCGATTTGCGCGAAAAGAGAGCGATATAGGGAAAGGTATGAGAGGTGCGCAAAAACAGGGCAATATAGTGGAACCTGTGGGATGTGCGCGAAACCACGGCGATACCGGGGAATGTATCAGAGGTGCGAGAAAACACAGCGATATAGGGGACGCTATGGGACATGTGCAAAAAAACAGTGATATAGGGGAAGGTATGAGAGGTGTGCGACAACACGGCGATATAGGGGAAATTGTAAGAGGTGCGTGAAAACACTGCAATACGGGAGAATGTATCAGACGTGCGAGAAAACACAGCGATATAGGGGAAGTATTGAGAGGATCGAAAACAGCGATCTAGGTGAAGACATGAGAGATGCGCGAAAACATGGTGATATAGGGGAAGCTATGAGAGGTGTGCAATAACACAGCGATAAAGGTGAATCTATGGGATGTGCGCGAAAAGACAGCGATATAGGGGAAGGTATGAGAGGTGCGTGAAGGCACAGCGATATAGGGGATGCTATGGGAGGTGCGCGAATACACAGCGATATAGGGGACGTTATGAGATGTGCAAAACAATACGGCGATACAGGGGAAGTTATGACAAGTGCGCAAATACACTGCGATGTAGGCGAAGGTATGAGAGGTGTGCGAAAACACAGCGATATACGGGAAGTTATGAGAGGTGCGCAAGGCACAGCGATATAGGAGAAGGTATGGAAGGTGCTCGAAAACAGGGTGATATAGATGAAGGCACAGCAATATAGGGGATGCTATGGAAGGTGCACGAAAACACAATGATATAGGGGAAGACATGAGAGGTGCGCGAAAACAAGGCAATATAGTGGAAGCTATGAGAGGTGAGCTAAAACCCGCCGATATAGGGGAAGGTATGAGAGGTGTGCGAAAACACAGCGATATAGGGGAAGTTATGAGATGTGCATGAAAACACGGCGATATAGGGGAAGGTATGAGAGGTGCACAAAGGCATAGCGATATAGGGGATGCTATAGGAGGTGCGCGAAAACACAGTGATATAGGGGACGGTATGAGATGTTTATGAAAACACGGCGATATAGGGGAAAGTATGCGACGTGTGCGAAAACTTGGCGTGACAGGGGAATGCATCAGAGGTGCGAGAAAACACAGCGATGTAGGGGAAGACACGAGAGGTGCGCAAAAACGTGGCAATATAGTGGAAGTTATGGGATGTGCGCTGAAACAGGGCGATGTAGGGGAAGGTATGAGAGGTGCGCGAATGCGCAGCGATATAGGGGATGCTATGGGAGGTGCGTGAATACACAGCGATATAGGGGAAGGTGTGAGAGGTGCGCGAAAGCACAGCGATATATGGGACAGTTTGAGATGTGCATGAATACACGGCGATAGACGGGAAACCATGAGAGGTGTGCGAAAAAACAGCGACAAAGGGGAAATTATGAGAGGTGCGTGAAAACCCAGCGATATACTGGACCTTATGAGATGTGCATGAAAAAAAGGCGATATAGGGGAAGGTATGAGAGGTGCGTGAAGGCACAGCGATATAGGGAATGTTATGGGAGGTGCACGAAAACACAGCTAAATAGGGGACGTTATGAGATGTGCATGAAAACACAGCGAAATAGGGGAAAGTATGAGAGGTGCATGAAAACACGGCGAGGGGAAGGTATGAGAGGTGCATGAAAACACGGCGATATAGGGGAAGGTATGAGAGGTGCATGAAAACACAGCGAAATAGGGGAAGGTATGAGAGGTGCACGAAAACGCAGCGATACAAGGGAAGGTATAGGAGGTGCACGAAAACTGGGCGATATAGGGGAAGGTATGAGAGGTGCACGAAGGCACAGCGATATAGGGGATGCTATGGGAGGTGCGCGAATGCACAGCGATATAGGGGACGCTATGAGATGTGTACAACAATACGGCGATATAGGGGAAGTTATGACAGGTGCACAAAAACACTGCGATGTAGGCGAAGGTATGAGAGGTGTGCGAAAACTCAGCGATATAGGGGACGGTATGAGATGTGCATGAATACACGGCAATAGTCGGGAAACCATGAGAGGTGTGTGAAAACACAGCAATATAGGGGAAGTTATGAGAGGTGCGCAAGGCACAGCTATATAGGAGAAGGTATGGAAGGTGCTCGAAAACAGGTTGATATAGATGAAGGCACAGCAATATAGGGGATGCTATGGGAGGTGCGCGAAAACACAGTGATATAGGGGACGGTATGAGATGTGTATGAAAACACGGCGATATATGGGGAGCTATGAGAGGTGCGCGAAAACACGGCGATATAGGGGAAAGTATGCGACGTGTGCGAAAACTTGGCGTGACAGGGGAATGCATCAGAGGTGCGAGAAAACACAGCGATGTAGGGGAAGACACGAGAGGTGCGCAAAAACGTGGCAATATAGTGGAAGTTATGGGATGTGCGCTAAAACAGGGCGATGTAGGGGAAGGTATGAGAGGTGCACGAATGCGCAGCGATATAGGGGACAGTTTGAGATGTGCATGAATACACGGCGATAGACGGGAAACCATGAGAGGTGTGCGAAAAAACAGCGACAAAGGGGAAGTTATGAGAGGTGCGTGAAAGCCCAGCGATATACTGGACCTTATGAGATGTGCATGAATAAAAGGCGATATAGGGGAAGGTATGAGAGGTGCGTGAAGGCACAGCGATATAGGGAATGTTATGGGCGGTGCACGAAAACACAGCTAAATAGGGGACGTTATGAGATGTGCATGAAAACACAGCGAAATAGGGGAAAGTATGAGAGGTGCATGAAAACACTGCCATAGAGGGGAAGGTATGAGAGGTGCATGAAAACACGGCGATATAGGGGAAGGTATGAGAGGTGCATGAAAACACAGCGAAATAGGGGAAGGTATGAGAGGTGCACGAAAACGCAGCGATATAGAGTAAGGTATGAGAGGTGCACGAAGGCACAGCGATATACGGGATGCTAAGGGAGGTGCGCGAAAACACAGTAATATAGGGGACGGTATGAGATGTGCATAAAAACACGGCGATATAGGGGGAGGTATGAGAGGTGCGCGAAAACTTGGTGTTACAGGGGAATGCATCAGAGGTGCCAGAAAGCACAGCGATGTAGTGGAATACATGAGAGGTGCGCGAAAACAGGGCAATATAGTGGAAGCTATGGGATGTGCACGAAAACAGGACGATATTGGGGAAGGTATGAGAGGTGCACAAAAAACACAGCGATATAGGGGATGCAATGGGACGTGCGCAAAAACACAAAGATGTAGGGGAAGGTATGAAAGGTGTGCGAGAATTCGGCGATATAGGGGAAATTATGAGAGGTGTGCGAAAACACGGCGATACCGGAGAATGTATCAGATGTGCGAGAAAACATAGCGCTATAGGGGAAGTATTGAGAGGAGCGAAAACATAGCGATCTAGGTGAAGACATGGGAGGTGCACGAAAACAAAGCGATATAGGGGAAGCTATGAGAGGTGAGTAAAAGCACGGTGATACAGGGTAAGCTATGACAGGTGAGCAATTACACAGCAATAAAGGTGAATCTATGGGATGTGCGCGAAAATACAGTGATATAGGGGAAGCTATGAGAGGTGCGCAAGGCACAGCGATATAGGGGATACTATGGGATGTGCGTGAATACACAGCGATATAGGGGACGTGATGAGCTGTGCATGAAAACGCAACAGTATTAGGGAAGGTATGAGAGGTGCACAAAAGCACAGCGATATACGAGAAGTTATGAGAGGTGTGCGATAACACAGCGATATAGGGGAAGGTATGGGAGGTGCACGAATACACAGCGATATAGGGGACGTTATGAGATGTGCATAAAATCACGGCGATATAGTGGAAGTTATGAGAGGTGCGCAAAAATACAGAAATATAGGAGAAGTTATGAGAGGTGCGTGAAAACACAACGATATAGGGGGAGGTATGAGAGGTACACGAAAACGCAGCGATATAAGGGAAGGTATAGTAGGTGCGCGAAAACAGGGCGATATAGGGGAAGGTATGAGAGGTGCATGAAGGCACAGCGATATAGGGGATGCTATGGGAGGTGCGTGAATATACATTGATATAGGGGACGTGATGAGATGTGCATGAAAACGCAGCGATATTAGGGAAGGTATGAGAGGTGCAAAAAAACACAGCGATATTTGAGAAGTTATGAGGTGTGTGAAAACACAGCAATATAGGGGAATGTATGAGAGGTGCACGAAAACAGCGATATAGGTGAAGGAATGGGAGGTGCGCGAAAACAGGACAATATAGGGGAAGGTATGAGAGGTGCGCGAAGGCTCAGCGATATAGGGGATGCTATGGGAGGTGCGCGAATACACAGCGATATAGGGGACGTTATGAGATGCGCATAACAATACGGCGATATAGGGGAAGTTATGAGAGGTGAGCAAAAACACGGCGATACAGGGGAAGTTATGAGAGGTGCGTGAAAACCCAGCAATATAGGGGACGTTATGAGATGTGCATGAAAACACGGCGATATAGGGGAAGGTATGAGAGGTGCACGAAAACGCATCGATATAAGGGAAGGTATAGGAAGTGCGCGAAAACTGGGCGATATAAGGGAAGGTATGAGAGGTGCACGAAGGCACAGCGATATAGGGGATGCTATGGGAGGAGCGCGAAAACACAGCGATATAGGGGACGGTATAAAAGGTGTGCAAAATCACAGCGATATAGGAGAAGTTAAGAGAGGTGCGTGAAAACACAGCGATAGAGGGGAAGGTATGAGAGGTGCGCGAAAACACAGCGATATAGGGGACGTTATGAGGTGCATAAAAACACGGCGATATAGGGGAAGGTATGAGAGGTGTGCAAAAACACAGCGATATAGGAGAAGTTAAGAGAGGTGCGTGAAAACACAGCGACTTAGGGGAAGGTATGAGAGGAGTACGAAAACACAGCGATATCGGGAAAGTATGGGAGGTGCGCGAAAACAGGGCGATATAGGGGAAGCTATGAGAGGTGAGCAAAAAACACGGCGATACAGGGGAAGCTATGGGAGGTGCATGAATACACAGCGATATAGGGGAAGGTATGAGAGGTGCGCGAAAACACATCGATATAGGGGAAGGCATGAGAGGTGCACGAAAACAGCAATATAGGTGAAGGAATGGGAGGTGCGCGAAAACAGGGCGATATAGATGAAGTTATGAGAGGTATGCGAAGGCACGGCAATATAGGGGATGCTACGGAATGTGCGCGAAAACACAGTGATATAGGGGAAGACAGGAGAGGTGCGCGAAAACACGGCGATATATGGGAATCTATGAGAGGTGAGCAAAAACACGGCGATACAGGGGAAGCTATGAGAGGTGAGCAATAACACAGCGATAAAGGTGTTATTCCCTGATATCGCCGTGAATCTATGCGATTTGCGCGAAAAGAGAGCGATATAGGGAAAGGTATGAGAGGTGCGCAAAAACAGAGCAATATAGTGGAACCTGTGGGATGTGCGCGAAACCACGGCGATACCGGGGAATGTATCAGAGGTGCGAGAAAACACAGCGATATAGGGGACGCTATGGGACATGTGCAAAAAAACAGTGATATAGGGGAAGGTATGAGAGGTGTGCGACAACACGGCGATATAGGGGAAATTGTAAGAGGTGCGTGAAAACACTGCAATACGGGAGAATGTATCAGACGTGCGAGAAAACACAGCGATATAGGGGAAGTATTGAGAGGATCGAAAACAGCGATCTAGGTGAAGACATGAGAGGTGCGCGAAAACATGGTGATATAGGGGAAGCTATGAGAGGTGTGCAATAACACAGCGATAAAGGTGAATCTATGGGATGTGCGCGAAAAGACAGCGATATAGGGGAAGGTATGAGAGGTGCGTGAAGGCACAGCGATATAGGGGATGCTATGGGAGGTGCGCGAATACACAGCGATATAGGGGACGTTATGAGATGTGCAAAACAATACGGCGATACAGGGGAAGTTATGACAAGTGCGCAAATACACTGCGATGTAGGCGAAGGTATGAGAGGTGTGCGAAAACACAGCGATATACGGGAAGTTATGAGAGGTGCGCAAGGCACAGCGATATAGGAGAAGGTATGGAAGGTGCTCGAAAACAGGGTGCTATAGATGAAGGCACAGCAATATAGGGGATGCTATGGAAGGTGCACGAAAACACAATGATATAGGGGAAGACATGAGAGGTGCGCGAAAACAAGGCAATATAGTGGAAGCTATGAGAGGTGAGCTAAAACCCGCCGATATAGGGGAAGATATGAGAGGTGTGCGAAAACACAGCGATATAGGGGAAGTTATGAGATGTGCATGAAAACACGGCGATATAGGGGAAGGTATGAGAGGTGCACAAAGGCATAGCGATATAGGGGATGCTATAGGAGGTGCGCGAAAACACAGTGATATAGGGGACGGTATGAGATGTTTATGAAAACACGGCGATATAGGGGAAAGTATGCGACGTGTGCGAAAACTTGGCGTGACAGGGGAATGCATCAGAGGTGCGAGAAAACACAGCGATGTAGGGGAAGACACGAGAGGTGCGCAAAAACGTGGCAATATAGTGGAAGTTATGGGATGTGCGCTGAAACAGGGCGATGTAGGGGAAGGTATGAGAGGTGCGCGAATGCGCAGCGATATAGGGGATGCTATGGGAGGTGCGTGAATACACAGCGATATAGGGGAAGGTGTGAGAGGTGCGCGAAAGCACAGCGATATATGGGACAGTTTGAGATGTGCATGAATACACGGCGATAGACGGGAAACCATGAGAGGTGTGCGAAAAAACAGCGACAAAGGGGAAATTATGAGAGGTGCGTGAAAACCCAGCGATATACTGGACCTTATGAGATGTGCATGAAAAAAAGGCGATATAGGGGAAGGTATGAGAGGTGCGTGAAGGCACAGCGATATAGGGAATGTTATGGGAGGTGCACGAAAACACAGCTAAATAGGGGACGTTATGAGATGTGCATGAAAACACAGCGAAATAGGGGAAAGTATGAGAGGTGCATGAAAACACGGCGAGGGGAAGGTATGAGAGGTGCATGAAAACACGGCGATATAGGGGAAGGTATGAGAGGTGCATGAAAACACAGCGAAATAGGGGAAGGTATGAGAGGTGCACGAAAACGCAGCGATACAAGGGAAGGTATAGGAGGTGCACGAAAACTGGGCGATATAGGGGAAGGTATGAGAGGTGCACGAAGGCACAGCGATATAGGGGATGCTATGGGAGGTGCGCGAATGCACAGCGATATAGGGGACGCTATGAGATGTGTACAACAATACGGCGATATAGGGGAAGTTATGACAGGTGCACAAAAACACTGCGATGTAGGCGAAGGTATGAGAGGTGTGCGAAAACTCAGCGATATAGGGGACGGTATGAGATGTGCATGAATACACGGCAATAGTCGGGAAACCATGAGAGGTGTGTGAAAACACAGCAATATAGGGGAAGTTATGAGAGGTGCGCAAGGCACAGCTATATAGGAGAAGGTATGGAAGGTGCTCGAAAACAGGTTGATATAGATGAAGGCACAGCAATATAGGGGATGCTATGGGAGGTGCGCGAAAACACAGTGATATAGGGGACGGTATGAGATGTGTATGAAAACACGGCGATATATGGGGAGCTATGAGAGGTGCGCGAAAACACGGCGATATAGGGGAAAGTATGCGACGTGTGCGAAAACTTGGCGTGACAGGGGAATGCATCAGAGGTGCGAGAAAACACAGCGATGTAGGGGAAGACACGAGAGGTGTGCAAAAACGTGGCAATATAGTGGAAGTTATGGGATGTGCGCTAAAACAGGGCGATGTAGGGGAAGGTATGAGAGGTGCACGAATGCGCAGCGATATAGGGGACAGTTTGAGATGTGCATGAATACACGGCGATAGACGGGAAACCATGAGAGGTGTGCGAAAAAACAGCGACAAAGGGGAAGTTATGAGAGGTGCGTGAAAGCCCAGCGATATACTGGACCTTATGAGATGTGCATGAATAAAAGGCGATATAGGGGAAGGTATGAGAGGTGCGTGAAGGCACAGCGATATAGGGAATGTTATGGGCGGTGCACGAAAACACAGCTAAATAGGGGACGTTATGAGATGTGCATGAAAACACAGCGAAATAGGGGAAAGTATGAGAGGTGCATGAAAACACTGCCATAGAGGGGAAGGTATGAGAGGTGCATGAAAACACGGCGATATAGGGGAAGGTATGAGAGGTGCATGAAAACACAGCGAAATAGGGGAAGGTATGAGAGGTGCACGAAAACGCAGCGATATAGAGTAAGGTATGAGAGGTGCACGAAGGCACAGCGATATACGGGATGCTAAGGGAGGTGCGCGAAAACACAGTAATATAGGGGACGGTATGAGATGTGCATAAAAACACGGCGATATAGGGGGAGGTATGAGAGGTGCGCGAAAACTTGGTGTTACAGGGGAATGCATCAGAGGTGCCAGAAAGCACAGCGATGTAGTGGAATACATGAGAGGTGCGCGAAAACAGGGCAATATAGTGGAAGCTATGGGATGTGCACGAAAACAGGACGATATTGGGGAAGGTATGAGAGGTGCACAAAAAACACAGCGATATAGGGGACGCAATGGGACGTGCGCAAAAACACAAAGATGTAGGGGAAGGTATGAAAGGTGTGCGAGAATTCGGCGATATAGGGGAAATTATGAGAGGTGTGCGAAAACACGGCGATACTGGAGAATGTATCAGATGTGCGAGAAAACATAGCGCTATAGGGGAAGTATTGAGAGGAGCGAAAACATAGCGATCTAGGTGAAGACATGGGAGGTGCACGAAAACAAAGCGATATAGGGGAAGCTATGAGAGGTGAGTAAAAGCACGGTGATACAGGGTAAGCTATGACAGGTGAGCAATTACACAGCAATAAAGGTGAATCTATGGGATGTGCGCGAAAATACAGTGATATAGGGGAAGCTATGAGAGGTGCGCAAGGCACAGCGATATAGGGGATACTATGGGATGTGCGTGAATACACAGCGATATAGGGGACGTGATGAGCTGTGCATGAAAACGCAACAGTATTAGGGAAGGTATGAGAGGTGCACAAAAGCACAGCGATATACGAGAAGTTATGAGAGGTGTGCGATAACACAGCGATATAGGGGAAGGTATGGGAGGTGCACGAATACACAGCGATATAGGGGACGTTATGAGATGTGCATAAAATCACGGCGATATAGTGGAAGTTATGAGAGGTGCGCAAAAATACAGAAATATAGGAGAAGTTATGAGAGGTGCGTGAAAACACAACGATATAGGGGGAGGTATGAGAGGTACACGAAAACGCAGCGATATAAGGGAAGGTATAGTAGGTGCGCGAAAACAGGGCGATATAGGGGAAGGTATGAGAGGTGCATGAAGGCACAGCGATATAGGGGATGCTATGGGAGGTGCGTGAATATACATTGATATAGGGGACGTGATGAGATGTGCATGAAAACGCAGCGATATTAGGGAAGGTATGAGAGGTGCAAAAAAACACAGCGATATTTGAGAAGTTATGAGGCGTGTGAAAACACAGCAATATAGGGGAATGTATGAGAGGTGCACGAAAACAGCGATATAGGTGAAGGAATGGGAGGTGCGCGAAAACAGGACAATATAGGGGAAGGTATGAGAGGTGCGCGAAGGCTCAGCGATATAGGGGATGCTATGGGAGGTGCGCGAATACACAGCGATATAGGGGACGTTATGAGATGCGCATAACAATACGGCGATATAGGGGAAGTTATGAGAGGTGAGCAAAAACACGGCGATACAGGGGAAGTTATGAGAGGTGCGTGAAAACCCAGCAATATAGGGGACGTTATGAGATGTGCATGAAAACACGGCGATATAGGGGAAGGTATGAGAGGTGCACGAAAACGCATCGATATAAGGGAAGGTATAGGAAGTGCGCGAAAACTGGGCGATATAAGGGAAGGTATGAGAGGTGCACGAAGGCACAGCGATATAGGGGATGCTATGGGAGGAGCGCGAAAACACAGCGATATAGGGGATGTGATGAGATGTGCATGAAAACTCAGCGATATTAGGGAAGGTATGAGAGGTGCACAAAAACACAGTGATATAGGAGAAGTTATGAGAGGTGTGTGAAAACACAGCGATATAAGGGAAGGTATGAGAGGTGCACGAAAACACAACGATATTGGGGAATGTATGGGAGGTGCGCGAAAACAGGGCGATAAAGGGGAAGTTATGAGAGGTGCGCGAAGGCACAGCGATACAGGGGATGTTATGAGAGGTGCGCGAAAACACCGTGATATAGGGGAAGACATGAGAGGTGCGCAAAAACAGGGCAATATAGTGGAAGCTGTGGGATGTCCGCGAAACCACGGCGATAAAGGGGAATGTATCAGAGGTGCCAGAAAACACAGCGATATAGGGGACGCTATGGGAGATGCGCAAAAAATCAGTGATATAGGGGAAGTTATGAGAGGTGTGCGAGAACACGGCGATATAGGGGAAATTGTAAGAGGTGCGCGAAAACATGGCAATACAGGAGAATGTATCAGAGGTGCGAGAAAACAAAGCGATATAGGGGAAGTAATGATAGGAGCGAAAACATAGCGATATAGGTGAAGACATGCGAGGTGCACGAAAACACGACGATATAGGGTAAGCTATGAGAGGTGAGCAATAACACAGCGATCAAGGTGAAGCTATGGGCTGTGCGCGAAAACAGCGATGTAGGTGAAGCTAAGGGATGTGCGTGAAAGCACAGCGATATAGGGGACGGTATGAGATGTGAATGAAAACACAGTGATATTGGAGAAGGTATGAGCGGTGTGCAAAAACACAGCAATATACGGGAATGCATGAGAGGTGCACGAAGGCACAGTGATATGGGGATGGTATGGAAGGTACGCAAATACACAGCATTATAGGGCACGTTATGAGATGTGCGCAAAAATACATCGATATAGGGGAAGGTCTGAGAGCTGCGTGAAAACACAGTTATATAGGGGAAGGTATGAGAGGAGCGCGAAAACAGGGCGATATAGGGGAAGTTATGTGAGGTGCGTGAAAACCCAGCGA